>NW_027480436.1:3632390-3935089 GCF_051401765.1 Calliopsis andreniformis | reverse complement strand
TTGAATAGTTAGGGCCTTAGAAGTCAACGCCCGAACCTTAAAATGCAAAAAAAATACAACAGTGTTTCCATCATATATCTGGAATAATTGCAACCAGTTTGAATGTGATGGCCAATTCTACGTTCCGGGCAACCTAGGTTTCACTCCAGGGCGTTGCTCCACCAGACCGAATAGTTACGGCCTAAAAAGTCAACGCCAGAAGCATAAAATACGATATAAATACAACTGCTTGTCCATCGTATAAAACGAATAATTGCAACCAGTATGAAACATATGGTCATTTCTACTTTCCGAGCAAGCTAGGCTTCACCCTAGGTCGTTGCTCCAACTGATTGAATAGTTAGGGCCTTAGAAGTCAACGCCCGAAGCATAAGATGCAATAAAAATACAACAGTGTATCCATCATATAACAGGAATAATTGCAACCAGTTTGAAAGTGATGGCCAATTCTACGTTCCGGGCAACCTAGGTTTCACTCCAGGGCGTTGCTCCACCAGACCGAATAGTTAGTGCCTTAGAAGTCAACGCCAGAAGCATAAAATACAATATAAATACAACAGTTTTTCCATCGTATAAAACGAATAATTGCAACCAGTATGAAACTTATGGTCATTTCTACTTTCCGAGCAACCTGGGCTTCACCCTAGGCCGTTGCTCCAACAGATTGAATTGTTAGGGCCTTAGAAGCCAACGCCCGAGCCATAAAATGCAAAAAAAGTACCACAGTGTTTCCATAATATATCAGGAATAATTGCAATCACTTTGAACGTGATGGCCAATTCTACGTTCCAGGCAACCTAGGCTTCACTCTAGGGCGTTGTTCCACCAGATCGAATAGTAAGGGCCTAAGAAGTCAACGCCAGAAGCATAAAATACAATATAAATATAACAGTTTTTCCATAGTATAAAACGAATAATTGCTACCAGTGTAAAAGTTATGGTTATTTCTACGTTTCGGGCAACCTAGGCTTCACCCTAGGCCGTTGTTCCACCAGATTGAATAGTTAGGGCCTTAGAAGTCAATGCCCGAAGCATAAAATGGAATAAAAATACAACAGTTTTTCCATCATATAACAGGAAGAATTGCAACCAGTTTGAAAGTGATGGTCATTTCTACGTTCCGGGCAACATAGGCTTCACTCTAGGGAGTTGCTCCACTAGATCGAATAGTTAGTACCTTAGAAGTCAACGCCAGATGTATAAAATACAAAAGAAATACAACAGTTTTTCCATCGTATAAAACGAATAATTGCAACCAGTATGAAACTTATGGACATTTCTACTTTCCGAGCAACCTAGGCTTCACCCTAGGGCGTTGCTCCAACAGATTGAATAGTTAGGGCCTTAGAAGTCAACGCCCGAACCATAAAATGCAAAAAAAATACAACAGTGTTTCCATTATATATAAGGAATAATTGCAACCAGTTTGAAAGTGATGGCCAATTCTACGTTCCGGGCAACATAGGCTTCACTCTAGGGCGTTGCTCCACCAGATCGAATAGTTAGTGACTTGGAAGTCAACGCCAGAAGCATAAAATACAATATAAATACAACAGTTTTTCCATCGTATAAAACGAATAATTGCAACCAGTAAGAAACTTATGGACATTTCTACTTTCCGAGCAACCTAGGCTTCACCCTAGGGCGTTGCTCGAACAGATTGAATAGTTAGGGCCTTAGAGGTCAACGCCCGAACCATAAAATGCAAAAAAAATACAACAGTGTTTCCATCATATATAAGGAATAATTGCAACCAGTTTGAAAGTGATGGCCAATTCTACGTTCCGGGCAACCTAGGTTTCACTCCAGGGCGTTGCTCCACCAGACCGAATAGTTACGGCCTAAGAAGTCAACGCCAGAAGCATAAAATACGATATAAATACAACAGCTTTTCCATCGTATAAAACGAATAATTGCAACCAGTATGAAACTTATGGTCATTTCTACTTTCCGAGCAACCTAGGCTTCACCCTAGGGCGTTGCTCCAATAGATTGAATAGTTAGGGCCTTAGAAGTCAACGCCCGAACCTTAAAATGCAAAAAAAATACAACAGTGTTTCCATCATATATCTGGAATAATTGCAACCAGTTTGAATGTGATGGCCAATTCTACGTTCCGGGCAGCCTAGGTTTCACTCCAGGGCGTTGCTCCACCAGACCGAATAGTTACGGCCTAAAAAGTCAACGCCAGAAGCATAAAATACGATATAAATACAACAGCTTGTCCATCGTATAAAACGAATAATTGCAACCAGTATGAAACATATGGTCATTTCTACTTTCCGAGCAAGCTAGGCTTCACCCTAGGTCGTTGCTCCAACTGATTGAATAGTTAGGGCCTTAGAAGTCAACGCCCGAAGCATAAGATGCAATAAAAATACAACAGTGTATCCATCATATATAAGGAATAATTGCAACCAGTTTGAAAGTGATGGCCACTTCTACGTTCCGGGCAACCTAGGTTTCACTCCAGGGCGTTGCTCCACCAGACCGAATAGTTACGGCCTAAGAAGTCAACGCCAGAAGCATAAAATACGATATAAATACAACAGCTTTTCCATCGTATAAAACGAATAATTGCAACCAGTATGAAACATATGGTCATTTCTACTTTCCGAGCAAGCTAGGCTTCACCCTAGGTCGTTGCTCCAACTGATTGAATAGTTAGGGCCTTAGAAGTCAACGCCCGAACCATAAAATGCAAAAAAAATACAACAGTGTTTCCATTATATATAAGGAATAATTGCAACCAGTTTGAAAGTGATGGCCAATTCTACGTTCCGGGCAACCTAGGCTTCACTCTAGGGCGTTGCTCCACCAGATCGAATAGTTAGTGACTTGGAAGTCAACGCCAGAAGCATAAAATACAATATAAATACAACAGTTTTTCCATCGTATAAAACGAATAATTGCAACCAGTAAGAAACTTATGGACATTTCTACTTTCCGAGCAACCTAGGCTTCACCCTAGGGCGTTGCTCGAACAGATTGAATAGTTAGGGCCTTAGAGGTCAACGCCCGAACCATAAAATGCAAAAAAAATACAACAGTGTTTCCATCATATATAAGGAATAATTGCAACCAGTTTGAAAGTGATGGCCAATTCTGCGTTCCGGGCAACCTAGGTTTCACTCCAGGGCGTTGCTCCACCAGACCGAATAGTTACGGCCTAAGAAGTCAACGCCAGAAGCATAAAATACGATATAAATACAACAGCTTTTCCATCGTATAAAACGAATAATTGCAACCAGTATGAAACTTATGGTCATTTCTACTTTCCGAGAACCTAGGCTTCACCCTAGGGCGTTGCTCCAATAGATTGAATAGTTAGGGCCTTAGAAGTCAACGCCCGAACCTTAAAATGCAAAAAAAATACAACAGTGTTTCCATCATATATCTGGAATAATTGCAACCAGTTTTGAATGTGATGGCCAATTCTACGTTCCGGGCAGCCTAGGTTTCACTCCAGGGCGTTGCTCCACCAGACCGAATAGTTACGGCCTAAAAAGTCAACGCCAGAAGCATAAAATACGATATAAATACAACAGCTTGTCCATCGTATAAAACGAATAATTGCAACCAGTATGAAACATATGGTCATTTCTACTTTCCGAGCAAGCTAGGCTTCACCCTAGGTCGTTGCTCCAACTGATTGAATAGTTAGGGCCTTAGAAGTCAACGCCCGAAGCATAAGATGCAATAAAAATACAACAGTGTATCCATCATATAACAGGAATAATTGCAACCAGTTTGAAAGTGATGGCCAGTTCTACGTTCCGGGCAACCTAGGCTTCACTCTAGGGCGTTGCTCCAACAGATCGAATAGTTAGTGCCTTAGAAGTCAACGCCAGAAGCATAAATTACAATATAAATACAACAGTTTTTCCATCGTATAAAACAAATAATTGCAACCAGTATGAAACTTATGGTCATTTCTACTTTCCGAGCAACCTGGGCTTCACCCTAGGCCGTTGCTCCAACAGATTGAATAGTTAGGGACATAGAAGTCAACGCCCGAACCATAAAATGCAAAAAAAGTACCACAGTGTTTCCATCATATATCAGGAATAATTGCAACCACTTTGAATGTGATGGCCAATTCTACGTTCCAGGCAACCTAGGCTTCACTCTCGGGCGTTGTTCCACCAGATCGAATAGTAAGGGCCTAAGAAGTCAACGCCCGAAGCATAAAATGTAATAAAAATACAACAGTTTTTCCATCATATAACAGGAAGGATTGCAACCAGTTTGAAAGTGATGGTCATTTCTACGTTCCGGGCAACATAGGCATCACTCTATTGCGTTGCTCCACCAGATCGAATAGTTAGTGCCTTAGAAGTCAACGCCAGAAGCATAAAATACGATATAAATACAACAGTTTTTCCATTGTATGAAACGAATAATTACAACCAGTATGAATCTTATGGACATTTCTACTTTCCGAGCAACCTGGGCTTCACCCTAGGGCGTTGCTGCAACAGATTGAACAGTTAGGGCCTTAGAAGTCAACGCCCGAACCCTAAAATGCAAAAAAAATACAACAGTGTTTCCATCATATATCAGGAATAATTGCAACCACTTTGAATGTGATGGCCAATTCTACGTTCCAGGCAACCTAGGCTTCACTCTCGGGCGTTGTTCCACCAGATCGAATAGTAAGGGCCTAAGAAGTCAACGCCAGAAGCATAAAATACAATATAAATATAACAGTTTTTCCATCGTATAACAGGAAGGATTGCAACCAGTTTGAAAGTTATGGTCATTTCTACGTTCCGGGCAACCTAGGTTTCACTCTAGGGCGTTGCTCCACCAGATCAAACAGTTAGGGCCTTAGAAGCCAACGCCCGAAGCATTAAATACAAAATAAATAGAACAGTTTTTCCATAGTATAAAACGAATAATTGCTACCAGTGTAAAAGTTATGGTTATTTCTACGTTCCGGGCAACCTAGGCTTCACCCTAGGCCGTTGTTCCACCAGATTGAATAGTTAGGGCCTTAGAAGTCAATGCCCGAAGCATAAAATACGATATAAATACAACAGCTTTTACATCGTATAAAACGAATAATTGCAACCAGTGTGAGAGTTCTGGTCATTTCCACGTTCCGGGCAACCTAGGCTTCACTCCAGGGTGTTGCTCCACCAGATCGAATAGCTAGGGCCTTAGAAGTCAACGCCAGGAGCATAAGATACAATAAAAATACAACAGTCTTTTCATCGTATTACAGGAATAATTGCAATAAGCGTGAAAGTAATGATCATTTCGGCGTTTCGGGCGTCCTAGACTTAACTCTGAGGCATTGCTCCTCCAGATCGAATAGTTGGGGCCTAAGAAGTCAATGCCAGAAGCATAAAATACAATATAAATACAACAGCTTTGGCATCGAATAAATTAATAATTGCAAACAGTGTGAAAGATATGGTCATTTCTACGTTCCGGGCAACCTAGGCTTCACTCCAGGTCGTTGGTCCACCTGATCAAATAGCTAGCGACTTAGAATTAAGCGCCAGAAGCATAGAATACAATAGAAATACAACAATTTTTCCATCGTATAACAGGAATAATTGCAACCAGTGTGAATGTAATGGTCATTTCTACGTTCAGGGCAACCTAGGTTTCACTCTAAGGCGTTGCTCCACCAGGTCGAATAGTTAGGCCCTAAGAAGTCAACGCCAGAAGCATAAAATACGATATAAATAAAACAGCTTTTACATCGTATAAAACGAATAATAGCAACCAGTGTGAAATTTATGGTCATTTCAACGTTATGAGCAAGCTAGGCGTCACTCCAGGGCGTTGCTCCACCAGATCGAATAGCTAGGGACTTAGAATTCATCGCCAAAAGCATAAAATACAATTAAAATACAACAGTTTTTCCATCGTATAACAGGAATAATTGCAACCAGTGTGAAAGGAATGGTCATTTCTACGTTCCGGGCAACGTAGGTTTCACTCTAGCGTGTTGAACCACCAGAGGGAATGGTTAGGGCCTAGGAAGTCAGCGCCAGAAGCATAAAATGCAATATAAATACAACAGCTTTTCAATCGTATAAAACGAATAATTGCAACCAGTGTGAAAGTTATGGACATTTCTACATTCCGGCGAACCTAGGCTTCACCCTAGGGCGTTGCTCCACCAGATCGGATAGTTAGGGCCTTAGAAGTCAACGCCAGAAGCTTAAAATACAATATAAATATAACAGTTTTTCCATCGTATAAAACGAATGATAGCAACCATTGTGAAAGTTATGGTCATTTCTACGTTCCGGGCAACCTAGGCGTCACTCTAGGTCGTTGCTCCACCGCATCTAATAGCTACGGCCTTAGAAGTCAACGCCAGAGGCATAAAATACAATATAAATACAACAGCTTTTCCATTGTACAAATTGAATAATACCAAACAGTGTGAAAGTAATTGTCATTTCTACGTTCCGGGCAACCTAGGCATCACTCTAGGTCGCTGCTCCACCAGATCAAATAGCTAGCGACTTAGAATTAAACGTCAGAAGCATAGAATACAATAAAAATACAACAGTTTTTCCATCGTATAACAGGAATAATTGCAACCAGTGAGAATGTAATGGTCATTTCTACGTTCCGGGCAACCTAGGTTTCACTCTAGGGCGTTGCTCCACCAGGTCGAATAGTTAGGGCCTAAGAAGTCAACGCCAGAAGCATAAAATACGATATAAATACAACAGCTTTTACATCGTATAAAACGAATAATTGCAACCAGTGTGAGAGTTCTGGTCATTTCCACGTTCCGGGCAACCTAGGCTTCACTCCAGGGTGTTGCTCCACTAGATCGAATAGTTAGGGCCTTAGAAGTCAACGCCAGGAGCATAAGATACAATAAAAATACAACAGTCTTTTCATCGTATTACAGGAATAATTGCAATAAGCGTGAAAGTAATGATCATTTCGGCGTTTCGGGAGTCCTAGACTTATGGTTATTTCTACGTTCCGGGCAACCTAGGCTTCACCCTAGGGCGTTGTTCCACCGGATTGAATAGTTAGGGCCTTAGAATTCAATGCCCGAAGCATAAAATCCAATAAAAATATACCAGTTTTTCCATCATATAACAGGAATAATTGCAACCAGTTTAAAAGTGATGGTCATTTCTACGTTCCGGGCAACATAGGCTTCACTCTAGGGCGTTGCTCCACTAGATCGAATAGTTAGTACCTTAGAAGTCAACGCCAGATGTATAAAATACAATATAAATACAACAGTTTTTCCATCGTATAAAACGAATAATTGCAACCAGTATGAAACGTATGGTCATTTCTACTTTCCGAGCAACCTAGGCTCCACCCTAGGGCGTTACTCCAACGGATTGAATAGTTAGGGCCTTAGAAGTCAACGCCCGAACCATAAAATGCAAAAAAAATACAGCACTGTTTCCATCATATAACAGGTATAATTGCAACCAGTTTGAAAGTGATGGCCAATTCTACGATCCGGGCAACCTAGGTTTCACTCCAGGGCGTTGCTCCACCAGACCGAATAGTTAGTGCCTTAGAAGTCAACGCCAGAAGCATAAAATACAATATAAATACAACAGTTTTTCCATCGTATAAAACGAATAATTGCAACCAGTATGAAACTTATGGTCATTTCTACTTTCCGAGCAACCTGGGCTTCACCCTAGGCCGTTGCTCCAACAGATTGAATTGTTAGGGCCTTAGAAGTCAACGCCCGAACCATAAAATGCAAAAAAAGTACCACAGTGTTTCCATAATATATCAGGAATAATTGCAACCACTTTGAACGTGATGGCCAATTCTACGTTCCAGGCAACCTAGGCCTCACTCTAGGGCGTTGTTCCACCAGATCGAATAGAAAGGGCCTATGAAGTCAACGCCAGAAGCATAAAATACAATATAAATATAACAGTTTTTCCATAGTATAAAACGAATAATTGCTACCAGTGTAAAAGTTATGGTTATTTCTACGTTCCGGGCAACCTAGGCTTCACCCTAGGCCGTTGTTCCACCAGATTGAATTGTTAGGGCCTTAGAAGTCAATGCCCGAAGCATAAAATGCAATAAAAATACAACAGCTTTTCCATCGTATAAAACGAATAATTGCAACCAGTATGAAACATATGGTCATTTCTACTTTCCGAGCAAGCTAGGCTTCACCCTAGGGCGTTGGTCCAACAGATTGAATAGTTAGGGCCTTAGAAGTCAACGCCCGAAGCATAAAATGCAATAAAAGTACTACAGTGTTTCCATCATATATAAGTAATAATTGCAACCAGTTTGAAAGTGATGGCCAATTCTACGTTCCGGGCAACCTAGGCTTCACTCTAGGGCGTTGCTCCACCAGATCGAATAGTTAGTGACTTGGAAGTCAACGCCAGAAGCATAAAATACAATATAAATACAACAGTTTTTCCATCGTATAAAACGAATAATTGCAACCAGTAAGAAACTTATGGACATTTCTACTTTCCGAGCAACCTAGGCTTCACCCTAGGGCGTTGCTCGAACAGATTGAATAGTTAGGGCCTTAGAGGTCAACGCCCGAACCATAAAATGCAAAAAAAATACAACAGTGTTTCCATCATATATAAGGAATAATTGCAACCAGTTTGAAAGTGATGGCCAATTCTACGTTCCGGGCAACCTAGGTTTCACTCCAGGGCGTTGCTCCACCAGACCGAATAGTTACGGCCTAAGAAGTCAACGCCAGAAGCATAAAATACGATATAAATACAACAGCTTTTCCATCGTATAAAACGAATAATTGCAACCAGTATGAAACTTATGGTCATTTCTACTTTCCGAGCAACCTAGGCTTCACCCTAGGGCGTTGCTCCAATAGATTGAATAGTTAGGGCCTTAGAAGTCAACGCCCGAACCTTAAAATGCAAAAAAAATACAACAGTGTTTCCATCATATATCTGGAATAATTGCAACCAGTTTGAATGTGATGGCCAATTCTACGTTCCGGGCAACCTAGGTTTCACTCCAGGGCGTTGCCCCACCAGACCGAATAGTTACGGCCTAAAAAGTCAACGCCAGAAGCATAAAATACGATATAAATACAACAGCTTGTCCATCGTATAAAACGAATAATTGCAACCAGTGTGAAACATATGGTCATTTCTACTTTCCGAGCAAGCTAGGCTTCACCCTAGGCCGTTGCTCCAACTGATTGAATAGTTAGGGCCTTAGAAGTCAACGCCCGAAGCATAAGATGCAATAAAAATACAACAGTGTATCCATCATATAACAGGAATAATTGCAACCAGTTTGAAAGTGATGGCCAATTCTACGTTCCGGGCAACCTAGGTTTCACTCCAGGGCGTTGCTCCACCAGACCGAATAGTTAGTGCCTTCGAAGTCAACGCCAGAAGCATAAAATACAATATAAATACAACAGTTTTTCCATCGTATAAAACGAATAATTGCAACCAGTATGAAACTTATGGTCATTTCTACTTTCCGAGCAACCTGGGCTTCACCCTAGGCCGTTGCTCCAACAGATTGAATTGTTAGGGCCTTAGAAGTCAACGCCCGAACCATAAAATGCAAAAAAAGTACCACAGTGTTTCCATAATATATCAGGAATAATTGCAACCACTTTGAACGTGATGGCCAATTCTACGTTCCAGGCAACCTAGGCTTCACTCTAGGGCGTTGTTCCACCAGATCGAATAGTAAGGGCCTAAGAAGTCAACGCCAGAAGCATAAAATACAATATAAATATAACAGTTTTTCCATAGTATAAAACGAATAATTGCTACCAGTGTAAAAGTTATGGTTATTTCTACGTTTCGGGCAACCTAGGCTTCACCCTAGGCCGTTGTTCCACCAGATTGAATAGTTAGGGCCTTAGAAGTCAATGCCCGAAGCATAAAATGGAATAAAAATACAACAGTTTTTCCATCATATAACAGGAAGAATTGCAACCAGTTTGAAAGTGATGGTCATTTCTACGTTCCGGGCAACCTAGGTTTCACTCTAGGGCGTTGCTCCACCAGGTCGAATAGTTAGGGCCTAAGAAGTCAACGCCAGAAGCATAAAATACGATATAAATACAACAGCTTTTACATCGTATAAAACGAATAATTGCAACCAGTGTGAGAGTTCTGGTCATTTCCACGTTCCGGGCAACCTAGGCTTCACTCCAGGGTGTTGCTCCACTAGATCGAATAGTTAGGGCCTTAGAATTCAATGCCCGAAGCATAAAATCCAATAAAAATATACCAGTTTTTCCATCATATAACAGGAATAATTGCAACCAGTTTTCAAAGTGATGGTCATTTCTACGTTCCGGGCAACATAGGCTTCACTCTAGGGCGTTGCTCCACTAGATCGAATAGTTAGTACCTTAGAAGTCAACGCCAGATGTATAAAATACAATATAAATACAACAGTTTTTCCATCGTATAAAACGAATAATTGCAACCAGTATGAAACGTATGGTCATTTCTACTTTCCGAGCAACCTAGGCTCCACCCTAGGGCGTTACTCCAACGGATTGAATAGTTAGGGCCTTAGAAGTCAACGCCCGAACCATAAAATGCAAAAAAAATACAGCACTGTTTCCATCATATAACAGGTATAATTGCAACCAGTTTGAAATTGATGGCCAATTCTACGTTCCGGGCAACCTAGGCATCACTCTATGGCGTTGCTCCACCAGATCGAATAGTTAGTGCCTTAGAAGTCAACGCCAGAAGCATAAAATACATTATAAATACAACAGTTTTTCCATCGTATAAAACGAATAATTGCAACCAGTATGAAACTTATGGACATTTCTACTTTCCGAGCAACCTAGGCTTCACCCTAGGGCGTTGCTCCAACAGATTGAATAGTTAGGGCCTTAGAAGTCAACGCCCGAACAATAAAATGCAAAAAAAATACAACAGTGTTTCCATCATATATAAGGAATAATTGCAACCAGTTTGAAAGTGATGGCCGATTCTACGTTCCGGGCAACCTAGCCTTCACTCTAGGGCGTTGCTCCACCAGATCGAATAGTTAGTGACTTGGAAGTCAACGCCAGAAGCATAAAATACAATATAAATACAACAGTGTTTCCATCGTATAAAACGAATAATTGCAACCAGTAAGAAACTTATGGACATTTCTACTTTCCGAGCAACCTAGGCTTCACCCTAGGGCGTTGCTCCAACAGATTGAATGGTTAGGGCCTTAGAAGTCAACGCCCGAACCATAAAATGCAAAAAAAATACAACAGTGTTTCCATCATATATAAGGAATAATTGCAACCAGTTTGAAAGTGATGGCCAATTCTACGTTCCGGGCAACCTAGGTTTCACTCCAGGGCGTTGCTCCACCAGACCGAATAGTTAGTGCCTTAGAAGTCAACGCCAGAAGCATAAAATACAATATAAATACAACAGTTTTTCCATCGTATAAAACGAATAATTGCAACCAGTATGAAACTTATGGTCATTTCTACTTTCCGAGCAACCTAGGCTTCACCCTAGGGCGTTGCTCCAATAGATTGAATAGTTAGGGCCTTAGAAGTCAACGCCCGAACCTTAAAATGCAAAAAAAATACAACAGTGTTCCCATCATATATCTGGAATAATTGCAACCAGTTTGAATGTGATGGCCAATTCTACGTTCCGGGCTACCTAGGTTTCACTCCAGGGCGTTGCTCCACCAGACCGAATAGTTACGGCCTAAAAAGTCAACGCCAGAAGCATAAAATACGATATAAATACAACAGCTTGTCCATCGTATAAAACGAATAATTGCAACCAGTATGAAACATATGGTCATTTCTACTTTCCGAGCAAGCTAGGCTTCACCCTAGGTCGTTGCTCCAACTGATTGAATAGTTAGGGCCTTAGAAGTCAACGCCCGAAGCATAAGATGCAATAAAAATACAACAGTGTATCCATCATATAACAGGAATAATTGCAACCAGTTTGAAAGTGATGGCCAATTCTACGTTCCGGGCAACCTAGGCTTCACTCTAGGGCGTTGCTCCAACAGATCGAATAGTTAGTGCCTTAGAAGTCAACGCCAGAAGCATAAAATACAATATAAATACAACAGTTTTTCCATCGTATAAAACAAATAATTGCAACCAGTATGAAACTTATGGTCATTTCTACTTTCCGAGCAACCTGGGCTTCACCCTAGGCCGTTGCTCCAACAGATTGAATAGTTAGGGCCTTAGAAGTCAACGCCCGAACCATAAAATGCAAAAAAAGTACCACAGTGTTTCCATCATATATCAGGAATAATTGCAAGCACTTTGAATGTGATGGCCAATTCTACGTTCCAGGCTACCTAGGCTTCACTCTCGGGCGTTGTTCCACCAGATCGAATAGTAAGGGCCTAAGAAGTCAACGCCCGAAGCATAAAATGTAATAAAAATACAACAGTTTTTCCATCATATAACAGGAAGGATTGCAACCAGTTTGAAAGTGATGGTCATTTCTACGTTCCGGGCAACATAGGCATCACTCTATTGCGTTGCTCCACCAGATCGAATAGTTAGTGCCTTAGAAGTCAACGCCAGAAGCATAAAATACGATATAAATACAACAGTTTTTCCATTGTATGAAACGAATAATTACAACCAGTATGAATCTTATGGACATTTCTACTTTCCGAGCAACCTGGGCTTCACCCTAGGGCGTTGCTCCAACAGATTGAACAGTTAGGGCCTTAGAAGTCAACGCCCGAACCATAAAATGCAAAAAAAATACAACAGTGTTTCCATCATATATCAGGAATAATTGCAACCACTTTGAATGTGATGGCCAATTCTACCTTCCAGGCAACCTAGGCTTCACTCTCGGGCGTTGTTCCACCAGATCGAATAGTAAGGGCCTAAGAAGTCAACGCCAGAAGCATAAAATACAATAAAAATATAACAGTTTTTCCATCGTTAAAAACGAATAATAGCAACCAGTGTGAAAGTTAAGGTCATTTCTACGTTCCGGGCAACCTAGGTTTCACTCTAGGGCGTTGCTCCACCAGATCAAACAGTTAGGGCCTTAGAAGCCAACGCCCGAAGCATTAAATACAAAATAAATAGAACAGTTTTTCCATAGTATAAAACGAATAATTGCTACCAGTGTAAAAGTTATGGTTATTTCTACGTTCCGGGCAACCTAGGCTTCACCCTAGGCCGTTGTTCCACCAGATTGAATAGTTAGGGCCTTAGAAGTCAATGCCCGAAGCATAAAATACGATATAAATACAACAGCTTTTACATCGTATAAAACGAATAATTGCAACCAGTGTGAGAGTTCTGGTCATTTCCACGTTCCGGGCAACCTAGGCTTCACTCCAGGGTGTTGCTCCACCAGATCGAATAGCTAGGGCCTTAGAAGTCAACGCCAGGAGCATAAGATACAATAAAAATACAACAGTCTTTTCATCGTATTACAGGAATAATTGCAATAAGCGTGAAAGTAATGATCATTTCGGCGTTTCGGGCGTCCTAGACTTAACTCTGAGGCATTGCTCCTCCAGATCGAATAGTTGGGGCCTAAGAAGTCAATGCCAGAAGCATAAAATACAATATAAATACAACAGCTTTGGCATCGAATAAATTAATAATTGCAAACAGTGTGAAAGATATGGTCATTTCTACGTTCCGGGCAACCTAGGCTTCATTCTAGGGCGTTGCTCCACCAGATCGAAAAGTTAGGTCCTTCGAAGTAAACGCCAGAAGCATAAAATACGATATAAATACGACAGCGTTTCCATCGTATAAAACGAATAACTGCAAGCAGTTTGAAAGTGATGGTCATTTCTCCTTTCCGGGCAACCTCAGCTTCACTCTAGGGCGTCGCTCCACTAGGTCGAACAGCTAGGGCCTTCGAAGTCAGCGCCAGAAGCATAAAATACAATATAAATACAACAGCTTTTCCATCGTATAAAACGAATAATAGCAACCAGTGTGAAAGTAATGGTCATTTCTACGTTCCGAGCACCCTAGGCGTCACTCTAGGGCGTTGCTCCACCACACCTAATAGCTACGGCCTTAGAAGTCAACGCCAGAGGCATAAAATACAATATAAATACAACAGCGTTTCCATCGTACAAAATGAATAATAGCAAACAGTGTGAAAGTAATTGTCATTTCTACGTTCCGGGCAACCTAGGCTTCACTCTAGGTCGTTGGTCCACCTGATCAAATAGCTAGCGACTTAGAATTAAGCGCCAGAAGCATAGAATACAATAGAAATACAACAATTTTTCCACCGTATAACAGGAATAATTGCAACGAGTGTGAATGTAATGGTCATTTCTACGTTCACGGCAACCTAGGTTTCACTCTAGGGCGTTGCTCCACCAGGTCGAATAGTTAGGGCCTAAGAAGTCAACGCCAGAAGCATAAAATACGATATAAATACAACAGCTTTTACATCGTATAAAACGAATAATTGCAACCAGTGTGAGAGTTCTGGTCATTTCCACGTTCCGGGCAACCTAGGCTTCACTCCAGGGTGTTGCTCCACTAGATCGAATAGTTAGGGCCTTAGAAGTCAACGCCAGGAGCATAAGATACAATAAAAATACAACAGTCTTTTCATCGTATTACAGGAATAATTGCCATAAGCGTGAAAGTAATGATCATTTCGGCGTTTCGGGCGTCCTAGACTTAACTCTGAGGCATTGCTCCTCCAGATCGAATAGTTGGGTCCTAAGAAGTCAATGCCAGAAGCATAAAATACAATATAAATACAACAGATTTGGCATCGAATAAATTAATAATTGCAAACAGTGTGAAAGATATGGTCATTTCTACGTTCCGGGCAACCTAGGCTTCATTCTAGGGCGTTGCTCCACCAGAACGAATAGTTAGGTCCTTACAAGTAAACGCCAGAAGCATAAAATACGCTATAAATACGACAGCGTTTCCATCGTATAAAACGGATAATTGCAAGCAGTTTGAAAGTGATGGTCATTTCTCCTTTCCGGGCAACCTCAGCTTCACTCTAGGGCGTTGCTCCACTAGGTCGAACAGCTAGGGCCTTAGAAGTCAACGCCAGAAGCATAAAATACAATATAAATACAACAGCTTTTCCATCGTATAAAACGAATAATAGCAACCAGTGTGAAAGTAATGGTCGTTTCTACGTTCCGAGCACCCTAGGCGTCACTCTAGGGCGTTGCTCCACCACACCTAATAGCTACAGCCTTAGAAGTCAACGCCAGAGGCATAAAATACAATATAAATACAACAGCGTTTACATCGTATAAAACGAATAATTGCAAGCAGTGTGAAAGTTATGGCCATTTCTACATTCCGAGCAACCTAGGCTTCACTCTAGGGCGTTGCTCCACCAGATCGAATAGTTAGGTCCTTAGAAGTAAACGCCAGAAGCATAAAATACGATATAAATACAACAGCATTTCCATCGTATAAAAGGATTAATTGCAACCAGTTAGAAAGTGATGGACATTTCTCCTTTCCGGGCAACCTGCGCTTCATTCTAGGGCGTTGCTCCACTAGATCGAACAGCTAGGGCCTTAGAAGTCAACGCCAGAAGCATAAAATACAATATAAATACAACAGTTTTTTCATCGTATAAAACGAATAATTGCAACCAGTATGAAACTTATGGTCATTTCTACTTTCCGAGCAACCTAGGCTTCACCCTAGGGCGTTGCCCCAACATATTGAATAGTTAGGGCCTTAGAAGTCAACGCACGAACCATAAAATGCAAAAAAAATACAGCAGTGTTTCCATCATATAACAGGTGTAATTGCAACCAGTTTGAAATTGATGGCCAATTCTACGTTCCGGGCAACCTAGGCTTCACTCTAGGGCGTTGCTCCACCAGATCGGATCGCTAGTGCCTTAGAAGACAACGCCAGAAGCATAAAATACAATATAAATCCAACAGTTTTTCCATCGTATAAAACGAATAATAGCAACCAGTGTGAAAGTTATGGTCATTTCTACGTTCCGGGCAACCTAGGTTTCACTCTAGGGCGTTGCTCCACCAGATCAAACAGTTAGGGCCTTAGAAGCCAACGCCCGAAGCATTAAATACAAAATAAATAGAACAGTCTTTCCATCGTATAAAACGAATAATTGCAACCAGTATGAAACTTATGGTCATTTCTACTTTCCGAGCAACCTGGGCTTCACCCTAGGCCGTTGCTCCAACAGATTGAATAGTTATGGCCTTAGAAGTCAACGCCCGAACCATAAAATGCAAAAAAAATACAACAGTGTTTCCATCATATATCAGGAATAATTGCAACCACTTTGAATGTGATGGCCAATTCTACGTTCCAGGCAACCTAGGCTTCACTCTAGGGCGTTATTCCACCAGATCGAATAGTAAGGGCCTAAGAAGTCAACGCCAGAAGCATAAAATACAATATAAATATAACAGTTTTTCCATCGTATAAAACGAATAATAGCAACCAGTGTGAAAGTTATGGTTATTTCTACGTTCCGGGGAACCTAGGCTTCACCCTAGGCCGTTGTTCCACCGGATTGAATAGTTAGGGCCTTAGAATTCAATGCCCGAAGCATAAAATGCAATAAAAATACACCAGTTTTTCCATCATATAACAGGAATAATTGCAACCAGTTTGAAAGTGATGGTCATTTCTACGTTCCGGGCAACATAGGCTTCACTCTAGGGCGTTGCTCCACTAGATCGAATAGTTAGTACCTTAGAAGTCAACGCCAGATGTATAAAATACAATATAAATACAACAGTTTTTCCATCGTATAAAACGAATAATTGCAACCAGTATGAAACGTATGGTCATTTCTACTTTCCGAGCAACCTAGGCTCCACCCTAGGTCGTTACTCCAACGGATTGAATAGTTAGGGCCTTAGAAGTCAACGCCCGGACCATAAAATGCAAAAAAAATACAGCACTGTTTCCATCATATAACAGGTATAATTGCAACCAGTTTGAAATTGATGGCCAATTCTACGTTCCGGGCAACCTAGGCATCACTCTATGGCGTTGCTCCACCAGATCGAATAGTTAGTGCCTTAGAAGTCAACGCCAGAAGCATAAAATACATTATAAATACAACAGTTTTTCCATCGTATAAAACGAATAATTGCAACCAGTATGAAACTTATGGACATTTCTACTTTCCGAGCAACCTAAGCTTCACCCTAGGGCGTTACTCCAACAGATTGAATAGTTAGGGCCTTAGAAGTCAACGCCCGAACCATAAAATGCAAAAAAAATACAACAGTGTTTCCATCATATATAAGGAATAATTGCAACCAGTTTGAAAGTGATGGCCAATTCTACGTTCCGGGCAACCTAGGCTTCACTCTAGGGCGTTGCTCCACCAGATCGAATAGTTAGTGACTTGGAAGTCAATGCCAGAAGCATAAAATACAATATAAATACAACAGTTTTTCCATCGTATAAAACGAATAATTGCAACCTGTAAGAAACTTACGGACATTTCTACTTTCCGAGCAACCTAGGCTTCACCCTAGGGCGTTGCTCCAACAGATTGAATAGTTAGGGCCTTAGAAGTCAACGCCCGAACCATAAAATGCAAAAAAAATACAACAGTGTTTCCATCATATATAAGGAATAATTGCAACCAGTTTGAAAGTGATGGCCAATTCTACGTTCCGGGCAACCTAGGTTTCAGTCCAGGGCGTTGCTCCACCAGACCGAATAGTTACGGCCTAAGAAGTCAACGCCAGAAGCATAAAATACGATATAAATACAACAGCTTTTCCATCGTATAAAACGAATAATTGCAACCAGTATGAAACTTATGGTCATTTCTACTTTCCGTGCAACCTAGGCTTCACCCTAGGCCGTTGTTCCACCAGATTGAATAGCTAGGGCCTTAGAAGTCAATGCCCGAAGCATAAAATGCAATAAAAATACAACAGTTTTTCCATCATATAACAGGAAGAATTGCAACCAGTTTGAAAGTGATGGTCATTTCTACGTTCCGGGCAACATAGGCTTCACTCTAGGGCGTTGCTCCACTAGATCGAATAGTTAGTACCTTAGAAGTCAACGCTAGATGCATAAAATACAATATAAATACAACAGTTTTTCCATCGTATAAAACGAATAATTGCAACCAGTATGAAACTTATGGTCATTTCTACTTTCCGAGCAACCTGGGCTTCACCCTAGGCCGTTGCTCCAACAGGTTGAATAGTTAGGGCCTTAGAAGTCAACGCCCGAACCATAAAATGCAAAAAAAATAAAGCAGTGTTTCCATCATGTAACAGGTATAATTGCAACCAGTTTGAAATTGATGGCCAATTCTATGTTCCGGGCAACCTAGGCATCACTCTATTGCGTTGCTCCACCAGATCGAATAGTTAGTGCCTTAGAAGTCAACGCCAGAAGCATAAAATACGATATAAATACAACAGTTTTTCCATCGTATAAAATGAATAATTGCAACCGTTATGAATCTTATGGACATTTCTACTTTCCGAGCAACCTGGGCTTCACCCTAGGGCGTTGCTCCAACAGATTGAACAGTTAGGGCCTTAGAAGTCAACGCCCGAACCATAAAATGCAAAAAAAATACAACAGTGTTTCCATCATATATCAGGAATAATTGCAACCACTTTGAATGTGATGGCCAATTCTACGTTCCAGGCAACCTAGGCTTCACTCTCGGGCGTTGTTCCACCAGATCGAATAGTAAGGGCCTAAGAAGTGAACGCCAGAAGCATAAAATACAATATAAATATAACAGTTTTTCCATCGTATAAAACGAATAATAGCAACCAGTGTGAAAGTTATGGTCATTTCTACGTTCCGGGCAACCTAGGTTTCACTCTAGGGCGTTGCTCCACCAGATCAAACAGTTAGGACCTTAGAAGTCAACGCCCGAACCATAAAATGCAAAAAAAATACAACAGTGTTTCCATCATATAACAGGAATAATTGCAACCAGTTTGAAAGTGATGGCCAATCCTACGTTCCGGGCAACCTAGGCTTCGCTCTAGGGCGTTGCTCCACCAGATCGAATAGATAGTGCCTTAGAAGTCAACGCCAGAAGCATAAAATACAATATAAATACAACACTTTTTCCATCGTATAAAACGAATAATTGCAACCAGTATGAAACTTATGGTCATTTCTACTTTCCGAGCAACCTAGGCTTCACCCTAGGGCGTTGCTCCAACAGATTGAATAGTTAGGGCCTTTGAAGTCAACGCCCGAACCATAAAATGCAAAAAAAATACAACAGCGTTTCCATCATATATCAGGAATAATTGCAACCAGTTTGAAAGTGATGGCCAATTCCACGTTCCGGGCAAACTAGGTTTCACTCCAGGGCGTTGCTCCACCAGACCGAATAGTTACGGCCTAAGAAGTCAACGCCAGAAGCATAAAATACGATATAAATACAACAGCTTGTCCATCGTATAAAACGAATAATTGCAACCAGTATGAAACATATGGTCATTTCTACTTTCCGAGCAAGCTAGGCTTCACCCTAGGTCGTTGCTCCAACAGATTGAATAGTTAGGGCCTTAGAAGTCAACGCCCGAAGCATAAGATGCAATAAAAATACAACAGTGTATCCATCATATAACAGGAATAATTGCAACCAGTTTGAAAGTGATGGCCAATTCTACGTTCCGGGCAACCTAGGTTTCACTCCAGGGCGTTGCTCCACCAGACCGAATAGTTACGGCCTAAGAAGTCAACGCCAGAAGCATAAAATACGATATAAATACAACAGCTTTTCCATCGTATAAAACGAATAATTGCAACCAGTATGAGACTTATGGTCATTTCTACTTTCCGAACAACCTAGGCTTCACCCTAGGGCGTTGCTCCAACGGATTGAATAGTTAGGGCCTTAGAAGTCAACGCCCGAACCATAAAATGCATAAAAAATACAACAGTTTTTCCATCATATAACAGGAAGGATTGCAACCAGTTTGAAAGTGATGGTCATTTCTACGTTCCGGGCAACATAGGCATCACTCTATTGCGTTGCTCCACCAGATCGAATAGTTAGTGCCTTAGAAGTCAACGCCAGAAGCATAAAATACGATATAAATACAACAGTTTTTCTATCGTATGAAACGAATAATTACAACCAGTATGAATCTTATGGACATTTCTACTTTCCGAGCAACCTGGGCTTCACCCTAGGGCGTTGCTCCAACAGATTGAACAGTTAGGGTCTTAGAAGTCAACGGCCGAACCATAAAATGCAAAAAAAATACAACAGTGTTTCCATCATATATAAGGAATAATTGCAACCAGTTTGAAAGTGATGGCCAATTCTACGTTCCGGGCAACCTAGGTTTCACTCCAGGGCGTTGCTCCACCAGACCGAATAGTTACGGCCTAAGAAGTCAACGCCAGAAGCATAAAATACGATATAAATACAACAGCTTTTCCATCGTATAAAACGAATAATTGCAGCCAGTATGAGACTTATGGTCATTTCTACTTTCCGAACAACCTAGGCTTCACCCTAGGGCGTTGCTCCAACGGATTGAATAGTTAGGGCCTTAGAAGTCAACGCCCGAACCATAAAATGCATAAAAAATACAACAGTGTTTCCATCATATATCAGGAATAATTGCAACCAGTTTGAAAGTGATGGCCAATTCTACGTTCCGGGCAACCTAGGCTTCACTCTAGGGCGTTGCTCCACCAGATCGGATCGCTAGTGCCTTAGAAGACAACGCCAGAAGCATAAAATACAATATAAATCCAACAGTTTTTCCATCGTATAAAACGAATAATAGCAACCAGTGTGAAAGTTATGGTCATTTCTACGTTCCGGGCAACCTAGGTTTCACTCTAGGGCGTTGCTCCACCAGATCAAACAGTTAGGGCCTTAGAAGCCAACGCCCGAAGCATTAAATACAAAATAAATAGAACAGTCTTTCCATCGTATAAAACGAATAATTGCAACCAGTATGAAACTTATGGTCATTTCTACTTTCCGAGCAACCTGGGCTTCACCCTAGGCCGTTGCTCCAACAGATTGAATAGTTATGGCCTTAGAAGTCAACGCCCGAACCATAAAATGCAAAAAAAATACAACAGTGTTTCCATCATATATCAGGAATAATTGCAACCACTTTGAATGTGATGGCCAATTCTACGTTCCAGG
Source organism: Calliopsis andreniformis (assembly GCF_051401765.1). Lineage (NCBI taxonomy): Eukaryota > Metazoa > Arthropoda > Insecta > Hymenoptera > Andrenidae > Calliopsis > Calliopsis andreniformis. The sequence goes on along the minus strand of NW_027480436.1, from coordinate 3,914,012 downwards.
CAACCTAGGCTTCACTCTAGGGCGTTATTCCACCAGATCGAATAGTAAGGGCCTAAGAAGTCAACGCCAGAAGCATAAAATACAATATAAATATAACAGTTTTTCCATCGTATAAAACGAATAATAGCAACCAGTGTGAAAGTTATGGTTATTTCTACGTTCCGGGGAACCTAGGCTTCACCCTAGGCCGTTGTTCCACCGGATTGAATAGTTAGGGCCTTAGAATTCAATGCCCGAAGCATAAAATGCAATAAAAATACACCAGTTTTTCCATCATATAACAGGAAGAATTGCAACCAGTTTGAAAGTGATGGTCATTTCTACGTTCCGGGCAACATAGGCTTCACTCTAGGGCGTTGCTCCACTAGATCGAATAGTTAGTACCTTAGAAGTCAACGCTAGATGCATAAAATACAATATAAATACAACAGTTTTTCCATCGTATAAAACGAATAATTGCAACCAGTATGAAACTTATGGTCATTTCTACTTTCCGAGCAACCTGGGCTTCACCCTAGGCCGTTGCTCCAACAGGTTGAATAGTTAGGGCCTTAGAAGTCAACGACCGAACCATAAAATGCAAAAAAAATAAAGCAGTGTTTCCATCATGTAACAGGTATAATTGCAACCAGTTTGAAATTGATGGCCAATTCTACGTTCCGGGCAACCTAGGCATCACTCTATTGCGTTGCTCCACCAGATCGAATAGTTAGTGCCTTAGAAGTCAACGCCAGAAGCATAAAATACGATATAAATACAACAGTTTTTCCATCGTATAAAATGAATAATTGCAACCGTTATGAATCTTATGGACATTTCTACTTTCCGAGCAACCTGGGCTTCACCCTAGGGCGTTGCTCCAACAGATTGAACAGTTAGGGCCTTAGAAGTCAACGCCCGAACCATAAAATGCAAAAAAAATACAACAGTGTTTCCATCATATATCAGGAATAATTGCAACCACTTTGAATGTGATGGCCAATTCTACGTTCCAGGCAACCTAGGCTTCACTCTCGGGCGTTGTTCCACCAGATCGAATAGTAAGGGCCTAAGAAGTGAACGCCAGAAGCATAAAATACAATATAAATATAACAGTTTTTCCATCGTATAAAACGAATAATAGCAACCAGTGTGAAAGTTATGGTCATTTCTACGTTCCGGGCAACCTAGGTTTCACTCTAGGGCGTTGCTCCACCAGATCAAACAGTTAGGGCCTTAGAAGCCAACGGCCGAAGCATTAAATACAAAATAAATAGAACAGTTTTTCCATAGTATAAAACGAATAATTGCTACCAGTGTAAAAGTTATGGTTATTTCTACGTTCCGGGCAACCTAGGCTTCACCCTAGGCCGTTGTTCCACCAGATTGAATAGTTAGGGCCTTAGAAGTCAATGCCCGAAGCATAAAATGCAATAAAAATACAACAGTTTTTCCATCATATAACAGGAAGGATTGCCACCAGTTTGAAAGTGATGGTCATTTCTACGTTCCGGGCAACATAGGCTTCACCCTAGGCCGTTGTTCCACCAGATTGAATAGTTAGGGCCTTAGAAGTCAATGCCCGAAGCATAAAATGCAATAAAAATACAACAGTTTTTCCATCATATAACAGGAAGGATTGCCACCAGTTTGAAAGTGATGGTCATTTCTACGTTCCGGGCAACATAGGCTTCACTCTAGGGCGGTGCTCCACTAGATCGAATAGTTAGTACCTTAGAAGTCAACGCCAGATGCATAAAATACAATATAAATACAACAGTTTTTCCATCGTATAAAACGAATAATTGCAACCAGCATGAAACTTATGGTCATTTCTACTTTCCGAGCAACCTAGGCTTCACCCTAGGGCGTTGCTCCAACGGATTGAATAGTTAGGGCCTTAGAAGTCAACGACCGAACCATAAAATGCAAAAAAAATAAAGCAGTGTTTCCATCATGTAACAGGTATAATTGCAACCAGTTTGAAATTGATGGCCAATTCTACGTTCCGGGCAACCTAGGCATCACTCTATTGCGTTGCTCCACCAGATCGAATAGTTAGTGCCTTAGAAGTCAACGCCAGAAGCATAAAATACGATATAAATACAACAGTTTTTCCATCGTATAAAACGAATAATTGCAACCAGTATGAATCTTATGGACATTTCTACTTTCCGAGCAACCTGGGCTTCACCCTAGGGCGTTGCTCCAACAGATTGAACAGTTAGGGCCTTAGAAGTCAACGCCCGAACCATAAAATGCAAAAAAAATACAACAGTGTTTCCATCATATATCAGGAATAATTGCAACCACTTTGAATGTGATGGCCAATTCTACGTTCCAGGCAACCTAGGCTTCACTCTCGGGCGTTGTTCCACCAGATCGAATAGTAAGGGCCTAAGAAGTCAACGCCAGAAGCATAAAATGCAATATAAATATAACAGTTTTTCCATCGTATAAAACGAATAATAGCAACCAGTGTGAAAGTTATGGTCATTTCTACGTTCCGGGCAACCTAGGTTTCACTCTAGGGCGTTGCTCCACCAGATCAAACAGTTAGGGCCTTAGAAGCCAACGCCCGAAGCATTAAATACAAAATAAATAGAACAGTTTTTCCACAGTATAAAACGAATAATTGCTACCAGTGTAAAAGTTATGGCTATTTCTACGTTCCGGGCAACCTAGGCTTCACCCTAGGCCGTTGTTCCACCAGATTGAATAGTTAGGGCCTTAGAAGTCAATGTCCGAAGCATAAAATGCAATAAAAATACAACAGTTTTTCCATCATATAACAGGAAGAATTGCAACCAGTTTGAAAGTGATGGTCATTTCTACGTTCCGGGCAACATAGGCTTCACTCTAGGGCGTTGCTCCACTAGATCGAATAGTTAATGCCTTAGAAGTCAACGCCAGAAGCATAAAATACGATATAAATACAACAGTTTTTCCATCGTATAAAACGAATAATTGCAACCAGTATGAATCTTATGGAAATTTCTACTTTCCGAGCAACCTGGGCTTCACCCTAGGGCGTTGCTCCAACAGATTGAACAGTTAGGGCCTTAGAAGTCAACGCCCGAACCATAAAATGCAAAAAAAATACAACAGTGTTTCCATCATATATCAGGAATAATTGCAACCACTTTGAATGTGATGGCCAATTCTACGTTCCAGGCAGCCTAGGCTTCACTCTCGGGCGTTGTTCCACCAGATCGAATAGTAAGGGCCTAAGAAGTCAACGCCAGAAGCATAAAATACAATATAAATATAACAGTTTTTCCATCGTATAAAACGAATAATAGCAACCAGAGTGAAAGTTATGGTCATTTCTACGTTCCGGGCAACCTAGGTTTCACTCTAGGGCGTTGCTCCACCAGATCAAACAGTTAGGGCCTTAGAAGCCAACGCCCGAAGCATTAAATACAAAATAAATAGAACAGTTTTTCCATAGTATAAAACGAATAATTGCTACCAGTGTAAAAGTTATGGTTATTTCTACGTTCCGGGCAACCTAGGCTTCAGCCTAGGCCGTTGTTCCACCAGATTGAATAGTTAGGGCCTTAGAAGTCAATGCCCGAAGCATAAAATGCAATAAAAATACAACAGTATTTCCATCATGTAACAGGAAGAATTGCAACCAGTTTGAAAGTGATGGTCATTTCTACGTTCCGGGCAACATAGGCTTCACTCTAGGGCGTTGCTCCACTAGATCGAATAGTTAGTACCTTAGAAGTCAACGCCAGATGCATAAAATACAATATAAATACAACAGTTTTTCCATCGTATAAAACTAATAATTGCAACCAATATGAAACTTATGGTCATTTCTACTTTCCGAGCAACCTAGGCTTCACCCTAGGGCGTTGCTCCAACGGATTGAGTAGTTAGGGCCTTAGAAGTCAACGACCGAACCATAAAATGCAAAAAAAATAAAGCAGTGTTTCCATCATGTAACAGGTATAATTGCAACCAGTTTGAAATTGATGGCCAATTCTACGTTCCGGGCAACGTAGGCATCACTCTATTGCGTTGCTCCACCAGATCGAATAGTTAGTGCCTTAGAAGTCAACGCCAGAAGCATAAAATACGATATAAATACAACAGTTTTTCCATCGTATAAAACGAATAATTGCAACCAGTATGAATCTTATGAACATTTCTACTTTCCGAGCAACCTGGGCTTCACCCTAGGGCGTTGCTCCAACAGATTGAACAGTTAGGGCCTTAGAAGTCAACTCCCGAACCATAAAATGCAAAAAAAATTCAACTGTGTTTCCATCATATATCAGGAATAATTGCAACCACTTTGAATGTGATGGCCAATTCTACGTTCCAGGCAACCTAGGCTTCACTCTCGGGCGTTGTTCCACCAGATCGAATAGTAAGGGCCTAAGAAGTCAACGCCAGAAGCATAAAATACAATATAAATATAACAGATTTTCCATCGTATAAAACGAATAATAGCAACCAGTGTGAAAGTTATGGTCATTTCTACGTTCCGGGCAACCTAGGTTTCACTCTAGGGCGTTGCTCCACCAGATCAAACAGTTAGGGCCTAAGAAGCCAACGCCCGAAGCATTAAATACAAAATAATTAGAACAGTTTTTCCATAGTATAAAACGAATAATTGCTACCAGTGTAAAAGTTATGGTTATTTCTACGTTCCGGGCAACCTAGGCTTCAGCCTAGGCCGTTGTTCCACCAGATTGAATAGTTAGGGCCTTAGAAGTCAATGCCCGAAGCATAAAATGCAATAAAAATACAACAGTATTTCCATCATGTAACAGGAAGAATTGCAACCAGTTTGAAAGTGATGGTCATTTCTACGTTCCGGGCAACATAGGCTTCACTCTAGGGCGTTGCTCCACTAGATCGAATAGTTAGTACCTTAGAAGTCAACGCCAGATGCATAAAATACAATATAAATACAACAGTTTTTCCATCGTATAAAACTAATAATTGCAACCAATATGAAACTTATGGTCATTTCTACTTTCCGAGCAACCTAGGCTTCACCCTAGGGCGTTGCTCCAACGGATTGAGTAGTTAGGGCCTTAGAAGTCAACGACCGAACCATAAAATGCAAAAAAAATAAAGCAGTGTTTCCATCATGTAACAGGTATAGTTGCAACCAGTTTGAAATTGATGGCCAATTCTACGTTCCGGGCAACGTAGGCATCACTCTATTGCGTTGCTCCACCAGATCGAATAGTTAGTGCCTTAGAAGTCAACGCCAGAAGCATAAAATACGATATAAATACAACAGTTTTTCCATCGTATAAAACGAATAATTGCAACCAGTATGAATCTTATGAACATTTCTACTTTCCCAGCAACCTGGGCTTCACCCTAGGGCGTTGCTCCAACAGATTGAACAGTTAGGGCCTTAGAAGTCAACTCCCGAACCATAAAATGCAAAAAAAATTCAACTGTGTTTCCATCATATATCAGGAATAATTGCAACCACTTTGAATGTGATGGCCAATTCTACGTTCCAGGCAACCTAGGCTTCACTCTCGGGCGTTGTTCCACCAGATCGAATAGTAAGGGCCTAAGAAGTCAACGCCAGAAGCATAAAATACAATATAAATATAACAGATTTTCCATCGTATAAAACGAATAATAGCAACCAGTGTGAAAGTTATGGTCATTTCTACGTTCCGGGCAACCTAGGTTTCACTCTAGGGCGTTGCTCCACCAGATCAAACAGTTAGGGCCTTAGAAGCCAACGCCCGAAGCATTAAATACAAAATAATTAGAACAGTTTTTCCATAGTATAAAACGAATAATTGCTACCAGTGTAAAAGTTATGGTTATTTCTACGTTCCGGGCAACCTAGGCTTCACCCTAGGCCGTTGTTCCACCAGATTGAATAGTTAGGGCCTTAGAAGTCAATGCCCGAAGCATAAAATGCAATAAAAATACAACAGTTTTTCCATCATATAACAGGAAGAATTGCAACCAGTTTGAAAGTGATGGTCATTTCTACGTTCCGGGCAACATAGGCTTCACTCTAGGGCGTTGCTCCACTAGATCGAATAGTTAGTACCTTAGAAGTCAACGCCAGATGCATAAAATACAATATAAATACAACAGTTTTTCCATCGTATAAAACGAATAATTGCAACCAGTATGAAACTTATGGACATTTCTACTTTCCGAGCAACCTAGGCTTCACACTAGGGCGTTGCTCCAACAGATTGAATAGTTAGGGCCTTAGAAGTCAACGCCCGAACCATAAAATGCAAAAAAAATACAACAGTGTTTCCATCATATATCAGGAATAATTGCAACCAGTTTGAAAGTGATGGCCAATTCTACGTGCCGGGCAACCTAGGCTTCACTCTAGGGCGTTGCTCCACCAGATCGAATAGTTAGTGCCTTAGAAGTCAACGCCAGAAGCATAAAATACAATATAAATACAACAGTTTTTCCATCGTATAAAACGAATAAATGCAACCAGTATGAAACTTATGGTCATTTCTACTTTCCGAGTAACCTAGGCTTCACCCTAGGGCGTTGCTCCAACAGATTGAATAGTTAGGGCCTTAGAAGTCAACGCCCGAAGCATAAAATGCAAAAAAAATACAGCAGTGTTTCCATCATATATCAGGAATAATTGCAACCAGTTTGAAAGTGATAGCCAATTCTACGTTCCGGGCAACCTAGGCTTCACTCTAGGGCGTTGCTCCACCAGATCGAATAGTTAGTGCCTTAGAAGTCAACGCCAGAAGCATAAAATACAATATAAATACAAGAGTTTTTCCATCGTATAAAACGAATAATTGCAACCAGTATGAAACTTATGCTCATTTCAACTTTCCCAGCAACCTAGGCTTCACCCTAGGGCGTTGCTCCAACAGATTGAATGGTTAGGGCCTTAGAAGTCAATGCCCGAAGCATAAAATGCAACAAAAATACAACAGTTTTTCCATCATATAACAGGAATAATTGCAACCAGTTTGAAACTTATGGCCATTTCTACTTTCCGAGCAAGCTAGGCTTCACCCTAGGGCGTTGCTCCAACAGATTGAATAGTTAGGGCCTTAGAAGTCAATGCCCGAAGCATAAAATGCAACAAAAATACAACAGTTTTTCCATCATATAACAGGAATAATTGCAACCAGTTTGAAAGTGATGGTCATTTCTACGTTCCGGGCAACCTAGGTTTCACTCTAGGGCGTTGCTCCACCAGATCAAACAGTTAGGGCCTTAGAAGTCAACGCCAGAAGCATAAAATACAATATAAATACAAGAGTTTTTCCATCGTATAAAACGAATAATTGCAACCAGTATGAATCTTATGAACATTTCTACTTTCCGAGCAACCTGGGCTTCACCCTAGGGCGTTGCTCCAACAGATTGAACAGTTAGGGCCTTAGAAGTCAACTCCCGAACCATAAAATGCAAAAAAAATTCAACTGTGTTTCCATCATATATCAGGAATAATTGCAACCACATTGAATGTGATGGCCAATTCTACGTTCCAGGCAACCTAGGCTTCACTCTCGGGCGTTGTTCCACCAGATCGAATAGTAAGGGCCTAAGAAGTCAACGCCAGAAGCATAAAATACAATATAAATATAACAGATTTTCCATCGTATAAAACGAATAATAGCAACCAGTGTGAAAGTTATGGTCATTTCTACGTTCCGGGCAACCTAGGTTTCACTCTAGGGCGTTGCTCCACCAGATCAAACAGTTAGGGCCTTAGAAGCCAACGCCCGAAGCATTAAATACAAAATAATTAGAACAGTTTTTCCATAGTATAAAACGAATAATTGCTACCAGTGTAAAAGTTATGGTTATTTCTACGTTCCGGGCAACCTAGGCTTCAGCCTAGGCCGTTGTTCCACCAGATTGAATAGTTAGGGCCTTAGAAGTCAATGCCCGAAGCATAAAATGCAATAAAAATACAACAGTATTTCCATCATGTAACAGGAAGAATTGCAACCAGTTTGAAAGTGATGGTCATTTCTACGTTCCGGGCAACATAGGCTTCACTCTAGGGCGTTGCTCCACTAGATCGAATAGTTAGTACCTTAGAAGTCAACGCCAGATGCATAAAATACAATATAAATACAACAGTTTTTCCATCGTATAAAACTAATAATTGCAACCAATATGAAACTTATGGTCATTTCTACTTTCCGAGCAACCTAGGCTTCACCCTAGGGCGTTGCTCCAACGGATTGAGTAGTTAGGGCCTTAGAAGTCAACGACCGAACCATAAAATGCAAAAAAAATAAAGCAGTGTTTCCATCATGTAACAGGTATAATTGCAACCAGTTTGAAATTGATGGCCAATTCTACGTTCCGGGCAACGTAGGCATCACTCTATTGCGTTGCTCCACCAGATCGAATAGTTAGTGCCTTAGAAGTCAACGCCAGAAGCATAAAATACGATATAAATACAACAGTTTTTCCATCGTATAAAACGAATAATTGCAACCAGTATGAATCTTATGAACATTTCTACTTTCCGAGCAACCTGGGCTTCACCCTAGGGCGTTGCTCCAACAGATTGAACAGTTAGGGCCTTAGAAGTCATCTCCCGAACCATAAAATGCAAAAAAAATTCAACTGTGTTTCCATCATATATCAGGAATAATTGCAACCACTTTGAATGTGATGGCCAATTCTACGTTCCAGGCAACCTAGGCTTCACTCTCGGGCGTTGTTCCACCAGATCGAATAGTAAGGGCCTAAGAAGTCAACGCCAGAAGCATAAAATACAATATAAATATAACAGATTTTCCATCGTATAAAACGAATAATAGCAACCAGTGTGAAAGTTATGGTCATTTCTACGTTCCGGGCAACCTAGGTTTCACTCTAGGGCGTTGCTCCACCAGATCAAACAGTTAGGGCCTTAGAAGCCAACGCCCGAAGCATTAAATACAAAATAATTAGAACAGTTTTTCCATAGTATAAAACGAATAATTGCTACCAGTGTAAAAGTTATGGTTATTTCTACGTTCCGGGCAACCTAGGCTTCACCCTAGGCCGTTGTTCCACCAGATTGAATAGTTAGGGCCTTAGAAGTCAATGCCCGAAGCATAAAATGCAATAAAAATACAACAGTTTTTCCATCATATAACAGGAAGAATTGCAACCAGTTTGAAAGTGATGGTCATTTCTACGTTCCGGGCAACATAGGCTTCACTCTAGGGCGTTGCTCCACTAGATCGAATAGTTAGTACCTTAGAAGTCAACGCCAGATGCATAAAATACAATATAAATACAACAGTTTTTCCATCGTATAAAACGAATAATTGCAACCAGTATGAAACTTATGGACATTTCTACTTTCCGAGCAACCTAGGCTTCACACTAGGGCGTTGCTCCAACAGATTGAATAGTTAGGGCCTTAGAAGTCAACGCCCGAACCATAAAATGCAAAAAAAATACAACAGTGTTTCCATCATATATCAGGAATAATTGCAACCAGTTTGAAAGTGATGGCCAATTCTACGTGCCGGGCAACCTAGGCTTCACTCTAGGGCGTTGCTCCACCAGATCGAATAGTTAGTGCCTTAGAAGTCAACGCCAGAAGCATAAAATACAATATAAATACAACAGTTTTTCCATCGTATAAAACGAATAAATGCAACCAGTATGAAACTTATGGTCATTTCTACTTTCCGAGCAACCTAGGCTTCACCCTAGGGCGTTGCTCCAACAGATTGAATAGTTAGGGCCTTAGAAGTCAACGCCCGAAGCATAAAATGCAAAAAAAATACAGCAGTGTTTCCATCATATATCAGGAATAATTGCAACCAGTTTGAAAGTGATAGCCAATTCTACGTTCCGGGCAACCTAGGCTTCACTCTAGGGCGTTGCTCCACCAGATCGAATAGTTAGTGCCTTAGAAGTCAACGCCAGAAGCATAAAATACAATATAAATACAAGAGTTTTTCCATCGTATAAAACGAATAATTGCAACCAGTATGAAACTTATGCTCATTTCAACTTTCCCAGCAACCTAGGCTTCACCCTAGGGCGTTGCTCCAACAGATTGAATGGTTAGGGCCTTAGAAGTCAATGCCCGAAGCATAAAATGCAACAAAAATACAACAGTTTTTCCATCATATAACAGGAATAATTGCAACCAGTTTGAAACTTATGGCCATTTCTACTTTCCGAGCAAGCTAGGCTTCACCCTAGGGCGTTGCTCCAACAGATTGAATAGTTAGGGCCTTAGAAGTCAATGCCCGAAGCATAAAATGCAACAAAAATACAACAGTTTTTCCATCATATAACAGGAATAATTGCAACCAGTTTGAAAGTGATGGTCATTTCTACGTTCCGGGCAACCTAGGTTTCACTCTAGGGCGTTGCTCCACCAGATCAAACAGTTAGGGCCTTAGAAGTCAACGCCAGAAGCATAAAATACAATATAAATACAAGAGTTTTTCCATCGTATAAAACGAATAATTGCAACCAGTATGAAACTTATGCTCATTTCTACTTTCCCAGCAAGCTAGGCTTCACCCTAGGGCGTTGCTCCAACAGATTGAATGGTTAGGGCCTTAGAAGTCAACGCCCGAACCATTAAATGCAAAAAAAATACAACAGTGTTTCCATCATATATCAGGAGTAATTGCAACCAGTTTGAGAGTGATGGCCATTTCTACTTTCCGGGCAACCTAGGCTTCACCCTAGGGCGTCGCTCCACCAGATCGAATAGTTAGTGCCTTAGAAGTCAAGGTCAGAAGCATAAAATACAATATAAATACAACAGTTTTTCCATCGTATAAAACGAATAATTGCAACCAGTTTGAAAGTGTTGGCCAATTCTAACTTCCGGATAACATAGGCTTCACTCAAGGGCGTTGCTCCACCAGATCCAATAATTAGTGCCTTAGAAGTCAACGCCAGAAGCATAAAATACCATATAAATACAACAGTTTTTCCATCGTATAAAACGAATAATTGCAACCAGTATCAAACTTATGGTCATTTCTATTTTTCGAGCAAGATAGGCTTCACCCTAGGGCGTTGCTCCAACAGATTGAATAGTTAGGGCCTTAGAAGTCAACGCCCGAAGCATAAAATGCAATAAAAATACAACAGTGTATTCATCATATAACAGGAATAATTGCAACCAGTTTGAAAGTGATGGCCAATTCTACGTTCCGGGCAACCTAGGCTTCACTCTAGGGCGTTGCTCCACCAGATCGAATGGTTAGTACCTTATAAGCCAACGCCAGAAGCATAAAATACAATATAAATACAACAGTTTTTCCATCGTATAAAACGAATAATTGCAACCAGAATGCAACTTATGGTCATTTCTACTTTCCGAGCAACCTAGGCTTCACCCTAGGGCGTTGCTCCAACAGATTGAATAGTTAGGGCCTTAGAAGTCAACGCCCGAACCATAAAATGGAAAAAAAAATACCACAGTGTTTCCATCATATAACAGGAATAATTGCAACCAGTTTGAAAGTGATGGTCAATTCTACGTTCCGGGCAACCTAGGCTTCACTCTATTGCGTTGCTCCACAAGATCGAATAGTTAGTGCCTTAGAAGTCAACGCCAGAAGCATAAAATGCAAAATAAATATAACAGTTTTTCCATCGTATAAAACGAATAATAGCAACCAGTGTGAAAGTTATGGTCATTTCTACGTTCCGGGCAACCTAGGTTTCACTCTAGGGCGTTGCTCCACCAGATCAAACAGTTAGGGCCTTAGAAGCCAACGCCCGAAGCATTAAATACAAAATAAATAGAACAGTTTTTCCATAGTATAAAACGAATAATTGCTACCAGTGTAAAAGTTATGGTTATTGCTACGTTCCGGGTAACCTAGGCTTCACCCTAGGCCGTTGTTCGACCAGATTGAATAGTTAGGGCCTTAGAAGTCAATGCCCGAAGCATAAAATGCAATAAAAATACAACAGTTTTTCCATCATATAGCAGGAAGAATTGCAACCAGTTTGAAAGTGATGGTCATTTCTACGTTCCGGGCAACATAGGATTCACTCTAGGGCGTTGCTCCACTAGATCGAATAGTTAGTACCTTAGAAGTCAACGCCAGATGCATAAAATACAATATAAATACAACAGTTTTTCCATCGTATAAAACGAATAATTGCAACCAGTATGAAACTTATGGACATTTCTACTTTCCGAGCAACCTAGGCTTCACCCTAGGGCGTTGCTCCAACAGATTGAACAGTTAGGGCCTTAGAAGTCAACGCCCGAACCATAAAATGCAAAAAAAATACAACAGTGTTTCCATCATATATCAGGAATAATTGCAACCAGTTTGAAAGTGATGGCCAATTCTACGTTCCGGGCAACCTAGGCTTCACTCTAGGGCGTTGCTCCACCAGATCGAATAGTTAGTGCCTTAGAAGTCAACGCCAGAAGCATAAAATACAATATAAATACAACAGTTTTTCCATCGTATAAAATGAATAATTGCAACCAGTATGAATCTTATGGACATTTCTACTTTCCGAGCAACCTTGGCTTCACCCTAGGGCGTTGCTCCAACAGATTGAACAGTTAGGGCCTTAGAAGTTAACGCCCGAACCATAAAATGCAAAAAAAATACAACAGTGTTTCCATCATATATCAGGAATAATTGCAACCACTTTGAATGTGATGGCCAATTCTACGTTCCAGGCAACCTAGGCTTCACTCTCGGTCGTTGTTCCACCAGATCGAATAGTAAGGGCCTAAGAAGTGAACGCCAGAAGCATAAAATACAATATAAATATAACAGTTTTTCCATCGTATAAAACGAATAATAGCAACCAGTGTGAAAGTTATGGTCATTTCTACGTTCCGGGCAACCTAGGTTTCACTCTAGGGCGTTGCTCCACCAGATCAAACAGTTAGGGCCTTAGAAGCCAACGGCCGAATTATTAAATACAAAATATATAGAACAGTTTTTCCATAGTATAAAACGAATAATTGCTACCAGTGTAAAAGTTATGGTCATTTCTACGTTCCGGGCAACCTAGGCTTCACTCTAGGGCGTTGCTCCACTAGATCGAATAGTTAGTACCTTAGAAGTCAACGCCAGATGAATAAAATACAATATAAATACAACAGTTTTTCCATCGTATAAAACGAATAATTGCAACCAGTATGAAGGTTAACGTCATTTCTACTTTCCGGGCAACCTAGGCTTCTCCCTAGGGCGTCGCTCCACCAGATCGAATAGTTAGAGCCTTAGAAGTCAAGGTCAGAAGCATAAAATACAATATAAATACAACAGTTTTTCCATCGTATAAAACGAATAATTGCAACCAGTTTGAAAGTGATGGCCAATTCTAACTTCCGGACAACATAGGCTTCACTCTAGGGCGTTGCTCCACCAGATCCAATAGTTAGTGCCTTAGAAGTCAACGCCAGGAGCATAAAATACCATATTAATACAACAGTTTTTCCATCGTATAAAACGAATAATTGCAACCAGTATGTAACTTATGGTCATTTCTACTTTCCGAGCAAGCTAGGCTTCACCCTAGGCCGTTGTTCCACCTGATTGAATAGTTAGGGCCTTAGAAGTCAATGCCCGAAGCATAAAATGCAATAAAAATACAACAGTTTTTCCATCATATAACAGGAAGAATTGCAACCAGTTTGAAAGTGATGGTCATTTCTACGTTCCGGGCAACATAGGCTTCACTCTAGGGCGTTGCTCCACTAGATCGAATAGTTAGTACCTTAGAAGTCAACGCCAGATGCATAAAATACAATATAAATACAACAGTTTTTCCATCGTATAAAACGAATAATTGCAACCAGTATGAAACTTATGGTCATTTCTACTTTCCTAGCAACCTAGGCTTCACCCTATGGCGTTGCTCCAACGGATTGAATAGTTAGGGCCTTAGAAGTCAACGACCGAACCATAAAATGCAAAAAAAATACAACAGTGCTTCCATCATATATCAGGAATAATTGCAACCAGTTTGAAAGTGATGGTCAATTCTACGTTCCGGGCAACCTAGGCTTCACTCTATTGCGTTGCTCCACAAGATCGAATAGTTAGTGCCTTAGAAGTCAACGCCAGAAGCATAAAATACAAAATAAATACAACAGTTTTTCCATCGTATAAAACGAATAATTGCAACCAGTATGAAACTTATGGACATTTCTACTTTCCGAGCAACCTAGGCTTCACCCTAGGGCGTTGCTCCAACAGATTGAATAGTTAGGGCCTTAGAAGTCAACGCCTGAACCATAAAATGCAACAAAAATACAACAGTTTTTCCAGCATATAACAGGAATAATTGCAACCAGTTTGAAAGTGATGGTCATTTCTACTTTCCGGGCAACCTAGGCTTCACCCTAGGGCGTCGCTCCACCAGATCGAATAGTTAGTGCCTTAGAAGTCAAGGTCAGAAGCATAAAATACAACATAAATACAACAGTTTTTCCATCGTATAAAACGAATAATTGCAACCAGTTTGAAAGTGATGGCCAATTCTAACTTCCGGACAACATAGGCTTCACTCAAGGGCGTTGCTCCACCAGATCCAATAGTTAGTGCCTTAGAAGTCAACGCCAGAAGCATAAAATACCATATAAATACAACAGTTTTTCCATCGTATAAAACGAATAATTGCAACCAGTCTGAAACTTATGGTCATTTCTATTTTCCGAGCAAGATAGGCTTCACCCTAGGGCGTTGCTCCAACAGATTGAATAGTTAGGGCCTTAGAAGTCAACGCCCGAAGCATAAAATGCAATAAAAATACAACAGTGTATTCATCATATAACAGGAATAATTGCAACCAGTTTGAAAGTGATGGCCAGTTCTACGTTCCGGGCAACCTAGGCTTCACTCTAGGGCGTTGCTCCACCAGATCGAATGGTTAGTACCTTATAAGCCAACGCCAGAAGCATAAAATACAATATAAATACAACAGTTTTTCCATCGTATAAAACGAATAATTGCAACCAGAATGAAACTTATGGTCATTTCTACTTTCCGAGCAACCTAGGCTTCACCCTAGGGCGTTGCTCCAACAGATTGAATAGTTAGGGCCTTAGAAGTCAACGCCCGAACCATAAAATGGAAAAAAAATACCACAGTGTTTCCATCATATAACAGGAATAATTGCAACCAGTTTGAAAGTGATGGCCAATTCTACGTTCCGGGCAACCTAGGCTTCACTCTATTGCGTTGCTCCACCAGATCGAATAGTTAGTGCCTTAGAAGTCAAGGCCAGAAGCATAAAATACAGTATAAATACAACAGCTTCTCCATCGTATAAAACGAATAATTGCAACCAGTATGAAACTTATGGACATTTGTACTTTCCGAGCAACGTAGGCTTCACCCTAGGCCGTTGCTCCAACAGATTGAATAGTTAGGGCCTTAGAAGTCAACGCCCGAACCATAAAATGCAAAAAAAATACCAGTGTTTCCATCATATAACAGGAATAATTGCAACCAGTTTGAAAGTGATGGTCATTTCTACGTTCCGGGCAACATAGGCTTCACTCTAGGGCGTTGCTCCACTAGATCAAATAGTTAGTACCTTAGAAGTCAACGCCAGATGCATAAAATACAATATAAATACAACAGTTTTTCCATCGTATAAAACGAATAATTGCAACCAGTATGAAACTTATGGACATTTCTACTTTCCGAGCAGCCTAGGCTTCACCCTAGGGCGTTGCTCCAACAGATTGAACAGTTAGGGCCTTAGAAGTCAACGCCCGAACCATAAAATGCAAAAAAAATACAACAGTGTTTCCATCATATATCAGGAATAATTGCAACCAGTTTGAAAGTGATGGCCAATTCTACGTTCCGGGCAACCTAGGCATCACTCTAGGGCGTTGCTCCACCAGATCGAATAGTTAGTGCCTTAGAAGTCAACGCCAGAAGCATAAAATACAATATAAATACAACAGTTTTTCCATCGTATAAAATGAATAATTGCAACCAGTATGAATCTTATGGACATTTCTACTTTCCGAGCAACCTGGGCTTCACCCTAGGGCGTTGCTCCAACAGATTGAACAGTTAGGGCCTTAGAAGTCAACGCCCGAACCATAAAATGCAAAAAAAATACAACAGTGTTTCCATCATATATCAGGAATAATTGCAACCACTTTGAATGTGATGGCTAATTCTACGTTCCAGGCAACCTAGGCTTCACTCTCGGGCGTTGTTCCACCAGATCGAATAGTAAGGGCCTAAGAAGTGAACGCCAGAAGCATAAAATACAATATAAATACAACAGTTTTTCCATCGTATAAAACGAATAATTGGAACCAGTATGAAACTTATGGTCATTTCTACTTTCCGAGCAACCTAGGCTTCACCCTAGGGCGTTGCTCCAACAGATTGAATAGTTAGAGCCTTAGAAGTCAACGCCCGAACCATAAAATGCAAAAAAAATACCACAGTGTTTCCATCATATAACAGGAATAATTGCAACTAGATTGAAAGTGATGGCCAATTCTACGTTCCGAGCAACCTAGGCTTCACTATATTGCGTTGCTCCACCAGATCGAATAGTTAGTGCCTTAGAAGTCAACGCCAGAAGCATAAAATACAGTATAAATACAACAGTTTTTCCATCGTATAAAACGAATAATTGCAACCAGTATGAAACTTATGGACATTTCTACTTTCCGAGCAATCTAGGCTTCACCCTAGGGCGTTGTTCCAACAGATTGAATAGTTAGGGCCTTAGAAGTCAACGCCCGAACCATAAAATGCAAAAAAAATACCACAGTGTTTCCATCATATAACAGGAATAATTGCAACCAGTTTGAAAGTGATGGCCAATTCTACGTTCCGGGCAACCTAAGCTTCACTCTGTTGCGTTGCTCCACCAGATCGAATAGTTAGAGCCTTAGAAGTCAACGCCAGAAGCATAAAACACAATATAAATACAACAGTTTTTCCATCGTATAAAACGAATAATTGTAACCAGTATGAAACTTATGGACATTTCTACTTTCAGAGTAACCTAGGCTTCACCCTAGGGCGTTGCTCCAACAGATTGAATAGTTAGGGCCTTAGAAGTCAACGCCCGAACCATAAAACGCAAAAAAAATACAACAGTGTTTCCATCATATAACAGGAATAATTGCAACCAGTTTGAAAGTGGTGGCCAATTCTACGTTCCGGGCAACCTAGGCTTCACTCTATGGCGTGGCTCCACCAGATCGAGTAGTTAGTGCCTTAGAAGTCAACGCCAGAAGCATAAAATACAATATAAATACAACAGTTTTTCCATCGTATAAAACGAATAATTGCAACCAGTATGAAACTTATGGTCATTTCAACTTTCCGAGCAACCTAGGCTTCACCCTAGAGCGTTGCTCCAACGGATTGAATAGTTAGGGCCTTAGAAGTCAACGCCCGAACCATAAAATCCAAAAAAAATACAACAGTGTTTCCATAATATATCAGGAATAATTGCAACCAGTTTGAAAGTGATGGCCAATTCTACGTTCCGGACAACCTAGGTTTCACTCCAGGGCGTTGCTCCACCAGACCGAATATTTACGGCCTAAGAAGTTAACGCCAGAAGCATAAAATACGATATAAATACAACAGCTTTTCCATCGTATAAAACGAATAATTGCAACCAGTATGACACTTATGGACATTTCTACTTTCCGAGCAACCTAGGCTTCAGCCTAGGGCGTTGCTCCAACAGACAGAATAGTTAGGACCTTAGAAGTCAACGCCCTAACCATAAAATGCAAAAAAAATACAACAGTGTTTCCATCATATAACAGGAATAATTGCAACCAGTTTGAAAGTGATGGCCAATTCTACGTTCCGGGCAACCTAGGCTTCGCTATAGGGCGTTACTCCACCAGATCGAATAGATAGTGCCTTAGAAGTCAACGCCAGAAGCATAAAATACGATATAAACACAACAGTTTTTCCATCGTATAAAACGAATAATTGCAACCAGTATGAAACTTATGTTCATTTCAACTTTCCGAGCAACCTAGGCTTCACCCTAGGGCGTTGCTCCAACAGATTGAATAGTTAGGGCCTTAGAAGTCAACGCTCGAACCATAAAATGCAAAAATAATACAACAGTGTTTCCACCATATATCAGGAATAATTGCAACCAGTTTGAAAGTGATGGCCAATTCTACGTTCCGGGCAACCTAGGTTTCACTCCAGGGCGTTGCTCCACCAGACCGAATAGTTACGGTCTAAGAAGTCAACGCCAGAAGCATAAAGTACGATATAAATACAACAGCTTTTCCATCGTATAAAACGAATAATTGCAATCAGTGTGAAACTTATGGTCATTTCTACTTTCCGAGCAAGCTGGGCTTCACCCTAGGGCGTTGCTCCAACAGATTGAATAGTTAGGGCCTTAGAAGTCAACGACCGAAGCATAAAATGCAATAAGAATACAACAGTGTATCCATCATATAACAGGAATAGTTGCAACCAGTTTGAAAGTGATGGCCAATTCTACGTTCCGGGCAACCTAGGCTTCACTCTAGGGCGTTGCTGCACCAGAGCGAATAGTTAGTGCCTTAGAAGTCAACGCCAGAAGCATAAAATACAATATAAATACAACAGTTTTTCCATCGTATAAAACGTATATTGCAACCAGTATGAAACTTATGGTCATTTCTACTTTCCGAGCAACCTAGGCTTCACCCTAGGGCGTTGCTCCAACAGATTGAATAGTTAGGGCCTTAGAAGTCAACGCCCGAACCATAAAATGCAAAAAAAATACAACAGTGTTTCCATCATATAACAGGAATAATTGCAACCAGTTTGAAAGTGATGGCCAATTCTACGTTCCGGGCAACCTAGGCTTCACTCTAGGGCGTTGCTGCACCAGAGCGAATAGTTAGTGCCTTAGAAGTCAACGCCAGAAGCATAAAATACAATATAAATACAACAGCTTTCCATCGTATAAAACGAATAATTGCAACCAGTATGAAACTTATGGTCATTTCAACTTTCCGAGCAACCTAGGCTTCACCCTAGGGCGTTGCTCCAACGGATTGAATAGTTAGGGCCTTAGAAGTCGACCCGAACCATAAAATGCAAAAAAAATACAGCAGTTTTTCCATCATATAACAGGTATAATTGCAACCAGTTTGAAATTGATGGCCAATTCTACGTTCCGGGCTACCTAGGCATCACTCTATTGCGTTGCTCCACCAGATCGAATAGTTAGTGCCTTAGAAGTCAACGCCAGAAGCGTAAAATACAATATAAATACAACAGTTTTTCCATCGTATAAAACGAATAATTGCAACCAGTATGAAACTTATGGACATTTCTACTTTCCGAGCAACCTAGGCTTCACCCTAGGGCGTTGCTCCAACAGATTGAGTAGTTAGTGCCTTAGAAGTCAACGCCCGAAACATAAAATGCAAAAAAAATACAACAGTGTTTGCATCATATATCAGGAATAATTGCAACCAGTTTGAAAGTGAAGGTCAATTCTACGTTTCGGGCAACCTAGGCTTCACTCTATTGCGTTGCTCCACCAGATCGAATAGTTAGTGCCTTAGAAGTCAACGCCAGAAGCATAAAATACAATATAAATACAACAGTTTTTCCATCGTATAAAACGAATAATTGCAACCAGTATGAAACTTATGGTCATTTCAACTTTCCGAGCAACCTAGGCTTCACCCTAGGGCGTTGCTCCAACGGATTGAATAGTTAGGGCCTTAGAAGTCAACGCCCGAACCATAAAATGCAAAAAAAATACAGCAGCTTTTCCATCATATAACAGGTATAATTGCAACCAGTTTGAAATTGATGGCCAATTCTACGTTCCGGTCTACCTAGGCATCACTCTATTGCGTTGCTCCACCAGATCGAATAGTTAGTGCCTTAGAAGTCAGCGCCAGAAGCATAAAATACAATATAAATACAACAGTTTTTCCATCGTATAAAACGAATAATTGCAACCAGTATGAAACTTATGGACATTTCTACTTTCCGAGCAACCTAGGCTTCACCCTAGGGCGTTGCTCCAACAGATTGAATAGTTAGGGCCTTAGAAGTCAACGCCCGAACCATAAAATGCAAAAAAAAATACAACAGTGTTTCCACCATATTTCATGAATAATTGCAACCAGTATGAAAGTGATGGCCAATTCTACGTTCCGGGCAACCTAGGCTTCACTCCAGGGCGTTGCTCCACCTGATCGAATAGTTAGTGCCTTAGAAGTCAACGCCAGAAGCATAAAATACAATATAAATACAACAGTTTTTCCATCGTATAAAACGAATAATTGCAACCAGTATGAAACTTATGGTCATTTCTACTTTCCGAGCAACCTAGGCTTCACCCTAGGGCGTTGCTCCAACAAATTGAATAGTTAGGACCTTAGAAGTCAACGCCCTAACCATAAAATGCAAAAAAAATACAACAGTGTTTCCATCATATAACAGGAATAATTGCAACCAGTTTGAAAGTGATGGCCAATTCTACGTTCCGGGCAACCTAGGCTTCGCTCTAGGGCGTTGCTCCACCAGATCGAATAGATAGTGCCTTAGAAGTCAACGCCCGAAGCATAAAATGCAATAAGAATACAACAGTGTATCCATCATATAACAGGAATAATTGCAACCAGTTTGAAAGTAATGGCCAATTCTACGTTCCGGGCAACCTAGGCTTCACTCTAGGGCGTTGCTCCAACAGATTGAATAGTTAGGGCCTTAGAAGTCAACGCCCGAACCATAAAATGCAAAAAAAAATACAACAGTGTTTCCACCATATTTCATGAATAATTGCAACCAGTATGAAAGTGATGGCCAATTCTACGTTCCGGGCAACCTAGGTATCACTCCAGGCCGTTGCTCCACCAGACCGAATAGTTACGACCTAAGAAGTCAACGCCAGAAGCATAAAACACGATATAAATACAACAGCTTTCAATCGTATAAAACGAATAATTGCAACCAGTATGAAACATATGGTCATTTCTACTTTCCGAGCAACCTAGGCTTCACCCTAGGGCGTTGCTCCAACAGATTGAATAGTTAGGGCCTTAGAAGTCAACGCCCGAAACATAAAATGCAAAAAAAATACAACAGTGTATCCATCACATAACAGGAATAATTGCAACCAGTTTGAAAGCGATGGCCAATTCTACGTTCCGGGCAACCTAGGCTTCACTCCAGAGCGTTGCTCCACCTGATCGAATAGTTAGTGCCTTAGAAGTCAACGCCAGAAGCATAAAATACGATATAAATACAACAGCTTTTCCATCGTATAAAACGAATAATTGCAACCAGTATGAAACATATGGTCATTTCTACTTTCCGAGCAAGCTAGGCTTCACCATAGGGCGTTGGTCCAACAGATTGAATAGTTAGGGCCTTAGAAGTCAACGCCCGAAGCATGAAATGCAATAAAAATACAACAGTGTATCCATCACATAACAGGAATAATTGCAACCAGTTTGAAAGCGATGGCCAATTCTACGTTCCGGGCAACCTAGGCTTCACTCCAGGGCGTTGCTCCACCTGATCGAATAGTTAGTGCCTTAGAAGTCAACGCCAGAAGCATAAAATACAATATAAATACAACAGTTTTTCCATCGTATAAAACGAATAATTGGAACCAGTATGACACTTATGGTCATTTCTACTTTCCGAGCAACCTACGCTTCACCCTAGGGCGTTGCTCCAACAGATTGAATAGTGAGGACCTTAGAAGTCAACGCCCTAACCATAAAATGCAAAAAAAATACAACAGTGTTTCCATCATATAACAGGAATAATTGCAACCAGTTTGAAAGTGATGGCCAATTCTACGTTCCGGGCAACCTAGGCTTCATTCCAGGGCGTTGCTCCACCTGATCGAATAGTTAGTGCCTTAGAAGTCATCGCCAGAAGCATAAAATACAATATAAATACAACAGTTCTTCCACCGTATAAAACGAATAATTGCAACCAGTATGAAACTTATGGTCATTTCTACTTTCCGAGCAACCTAGGCTTCACCCTAGGGCGTTGCTCCAACAGATTGAATAGTTAGTGCCTTAGAAGTCAACGCCCGAAACATAAAATGCAAAAAAAATACAACAGTGTTTGCATCATATATCAGGAATAATTGCAACCAGTTTGAAAGTGAAGGTCAATTCTACGTTTCGGGCAACCTAGGCTTCACTCTATTGCGTTGCTCCACCAGATCGAATAGTTAGTGCCTTAGAAGTCAACGCCAGAAGCATAAAATACAATATAAATACAACAGTTTTTCCATCGTATAAAACGAATAATTGCAACCAGTATGAAACTTATGGTCATTTCAACTTTCCGAGCAACCTAGGCTTCACCCTAGGGCGTTGCTCCAACGGATTGAATAGTTAGGGCCTTAGAAGTCAACGCCCGAACCATAAAATGCAAAAAAAATACAGCAGCTTTTCCATCATATAACAGGTATAATTGCAACCAGTTTGAAATTGATGGCCAATTCTACGTTCCGGGCTACCTAGGCATCACTCTATTGCGTTGCTCCACCAGATCGAATAGTTAGTGCCTTAGAAGTCAGCGCCAGAAGCATAAAATACAATATAAATACAACAGTTTTTCCATCGTATAAAACGAATAATTGCAACCAGTATGAAACTTATGGACATTTCTACTTTCCGAGCAACCTAGGCTTCACCCTAGGGCGTTGCTCCAACAGATTGAATAGTTAGGGCCTTAGAAGTCAACGCCCGAACCATAAAATGCAAAAAAAAATACAACAGTGTTTCCACCATATTTCATGAATAATTGCAACCAGTATGAAAGTGATGGCCAATTCTACGTTCCGGGCAACCTAGGTTTCACACCAGGCCGTTGCTCCACCAGACCCAATAGTTACGACCTAAGAAGTCAACGCCAGAAGCATAAAATACGATATAAATACAACAGCTTTTCCATCGTATAAAACGAATAATTGTAACCAGTATGAAACTTATGGTCATTTCTACTTTCCGAGCAAGCTGGGCTTCACCCTAGGGCGTTGGTCCAACAGATTGAATAGTTAGGGCCTTAGAAGTCAACGCCCGAAGCATAAAATGCAATAAAAATACAACAGTGTATCCATCACATAACAGGAATAATTGCAACCAGTTTGAAAGCGATGGCCAATTCTACGTTCCGGGCAACCTAGGCTTCACTCCAGGGCGTTGCTCCACCTGATCGAATAGTTAGTGCCTTAGAAGTCAACGCCAGAAGCATAAAATACAATATAAATACAACAGTTTTTCCATCGTATAAAACGAATAATTGCAACCAGTATGAAACTTATGGTCATTTCAACTTTCCGAGCAACCTAGGCTTCACCCTAGGGCGTTGCTCCAACGGATTGAATAGTTAGGGCCTTAGAAGTCAACGCCCGAACCATAAAATGCAAAAAAAATACAGCAGCTTTTCCATCATATAACAGGTATAATTGCAACCAGTTTGAAATTGATGGCCAATTCTACGTTCCGGTCTACCTAGGCATCACTCTATTGCGTTGCTCCACCAGATCGAATAGTTAGTGCCTTAGAAGTCAGCGCCAGAAGCATAAAATACAATATAAATACAACAGTTTTTCCATCGTATAAAACGAATAATTGCAACCAGTATGAAACTTATGGACATTTCTACTTTCCGAGCAACCTAGGCTTCACCCTAGGGCGTTGCTCCAACAGATTGAATAGTTAGGGCCTTAGAAGTCAACGCCCGAACCATAAAATGCAAAAAAAAATACAACAGTGTTTCCACCATATTTCATGAATAATTGCAACCAGTATGAAAGTGATGGCCAATTCTACGTTCCGGGCAACCTAGGCTTCACTCCAGGGCGTTGCTCCACCTGATCGAATAGTTAGTGCCTTAGAAGTCAACGCCAGAAGCATAAAATACAATATAAATACAACAGTTTTTCCATCGTATAAAACGAATAATTGCAACCAGTATGAAACTTATGGTCATTTCTACTTTCCGAGCAACCTAGGCTTCACCCTAGGGCGTTGCTCCAACAAATTGAATAGTTAGGACCTTAGAAGTCAACGCCCTAACCACAAAATGCAAAAAAAATACAACAGTGTTTCCATCATATAACAGGAATAATTGCAACCAGTTTGAAAGTGATGGCCAATTCTACGTTCCGGGCAACCTAGGCTTCGCTCTAGGGCGTTGCTCCACCAGATCGAATAGATAGTGCCTTAGAAGTCAACGCCCGAAGCATAAAATGCAATAAGAATACAACAGTGTATCCATCATATAACAGGAATAATTGCAACCAGTTTGAAAGTAATGGCCAATTCTACGTTCCGGGCAACCTAGGCTTCACTCTAGGGCGTTGCTCCAACAGATTGAATAGTTAGGGCCTTAGAAGTCAACGCCCGAACCATAAAATGCAAAAAAAAATACAACAGTGTTTCCACCATATTTCATGAATAATTGCAACCAGTATGAAAGTGATGGCCAATTCTACGTTCCGGGCAACCTAGGTATCACTCCAGGCCGTTGCTCCACCAGACCGAATAGTTACGACCTAAGAAGTCAACGCCAGAAGCATAAAACACGATATAAATACAACAGCTTTCAATCGTATAAAACGAATAATTGCAACCAGTATGAAACATATGGTCATTTCTACTTTCCGAGCAACCTAGGCTTCACCCTAGGGCGTTGCTCCAACAGATTGAATAGTTAGGGCCTTAGAAGTCAACGCCCGAAACATAAAATGCAAAAAAAATACAACAGTGTATCCATCACATAACAGGAATAATTGCAACCAGTTTGAAAGCGATGGCCAATTCTACGTTCCGGGCAACCTAGGCTTCACTCCAGAGCGTTGCTCCACCTGATCGAATAGTTAGTGCCTTAGAAGTCAACGCCAGAAGCATAAAATACGATATAAATACAACAGCTTTTCCATCGTATAAAACGAATAATTGCAACCAGTATGAAACATATGGTCATTTCTACTTTCCGAGCAAGCTAGGCTTCACCATAGGGCGTTGGTCCAACAGATTGAATAGTTAGGGCCTTAGAAGTCAACGCCCGAAGCATAAAATGCAATAAAAATACAACAGTGTATCCATCACATAACAGGAATAATTGCAACCAGTTTGAAAGCGATGGCCAATTCTACGTTCCGGGCAACCTAGGCTTCACTCCAGGGCGTTGCTCCACCTGATCGAATAGTTAGTGCCTTAGAAGTCAACGCCAGAAGCATAAAATACAATATAAATACAACAGTTTTTCCATCGTATAAAACGAATAATTGGAACCAGTATGACACTTATGGTCATTTCTACTTTCCGAGCAACCTACGCTTCACCCTAGGGCGTTGCTCCAACAGATTGAATAGTGAGGACCTTAGAAGTCAACGCCCTAACCATAAAATGCAAAAAAAATACAACAGTGTTTCCATCATATAACAGGAATAATTGCAACCAGTTTGAAAGTGATGGCCAATTCTACGTTCCGGGCAACCTAGGCTTCATTCCAGGGCGTTGCTCCACCTGATCGAATAGTTAGTGCCTTAGAAGTCAACGCCAGAAGCATAAAATACAATATAAATACAACAGTTCTTCCACCGTATAAAACGAATAATTGCATCCAGTATGAAACTTATGGTCATTTCTACTTTCCGAGCAACCTAGGCTTCACCCTAGGGCGTTGCTCCAACAGATTGAATAGTTAGTGCCTTAGAAGTCAACGCCCGAAACATAAAATGCAAAAAAAATACAACAGTGTTTGCATCATATATCAGGAATAATTGCAACCAGTTTGAAAGTGAAGGTCAATTCTACGTTTCGGGCAACCTAGGCTTCACTCTATTGCGTTGCTCCACCAGATCGAATAGTTAGTGCCTTAGAAGTCAACGCCAGAAGCATAAAATACAATATAAATACAACAGTTTTTCCATCGTATAAAACGAATAATTGCAACCAGTATGAAACTTATGGTCATTTCAACTTTCCGAGCAACCTAGGCTTCACCCTAGGGCGTTGCTCCAACGGATTGAATAGTTAGGGCCTTAGAAGTCAACGCCCGAACCATAAAATGCAAAAAAAATACAGCAGCTTTTCCATCATATAACAGGTATAATTGCAACCAGTTTGAAATTGATGGCCAATTCTACGTTCCGGGCTACCTAGGCATCACTCTATTGCGTTGCTCCACCAGATCGAATAGTTAGTGCCTTAGAAGTCAGCGCCAGAAGCATAAAATACAATATAAATACAACAGTTTTTCCATCGTATAAAACGAATAATTGCAACCAGTATGAAACTTATGGACATTTCTACTTTCCGAGCAACCTAGGCTTCACCCTAGGGCGTTGCTCCAACAGATTGAATAGTTAGGGCCTTAGAAGTCAACGCCCGAACCATAAAATGCAAAAAAAAATACAACAGTGTTTCCACCATATTTCATGAATAATTGCAACCAGTATGAAAGTGATGGCCAATTCTACGTTCCGGGCAACCTAGGTTTCACACCAGGCCGTTGCTCCACCAGACCCAATAGTTACGACCTAAGAAGTCAACGCCGGAAGCATAAAATACGATATAAATACAACAGCTTTTCCATCGTATAAAACGAATAATTGCAACCAGTATGAAACTTATGGTCATTTCTACTTTCCGAGCAAGCTGGGCTTCACCCTAGGGCGTTGGTCCAACAGATTGAATAGTTAGGGCCTTAGAAGTCAACGCCCGAAGCATAAAATGCAATAAAAATACAACAGTGTATCCATCACATAACAGGAATAATTGCAACCAGTTTGAAAGCGATGGCCAATTCTACGTTCCGGGCAACCTAGGCTTCACTCCAGAGCGTTGCTCCACCTGATCGAATAGTTAGTGCCTTAGAAGTCAACGCCAGAAGCATAAAATACAATATAAATACAACAGTTTTTCCATCGTATAAAACGAATAATTGCAACCAGTATGAAACTTATGGTCATTTCTACTTTCCGAGCAACCTAGGCTTCACCCTAGGGCGTTGCTCCAACAAATTGAATAGTTAGGACCTTAGAAGTCAACGCCCTAACCATAAAATGCAAAAAAAATACAACAGTGTTTCCATCATATAACAGGAATAATTGCAACCAGTTTGAAAGTGATGGCCAATTCTACGTTCCGGGCAACCTAGGCTTCGCTCTAGGGCGTTGCTCCACCAGATCGAATAGATAGTGCCTTAGAAGTCAACGCCCGAAGCATAAAATGCAATAAGAATACAACAGTGTATCCATCATATAACAGGAATAATTGCAACCAGTTTGAAAGTGACGGCCAATTCTACGTTCCGGGCAACCTAATCTTCACTCTAGGGCGTTGCTCCAACAGATTGAATAGTTAGGGCCTTAGAATTCAACGCCCGAACCATAAAATGCAAAAAAAATACAACAGTGTTTCCATCATATAACAGGAATAATTGCAACCAGTTTGAAAGTGAAGCCCAATTCTACGTTCCGGGCAACCTAGGCTTCACTCTATTGCGTTGCTCCACCAGATCGAATAGTTAGTGCCTTAGAAGTCAACGCCAGAAGCATAAAATACAGTATAAATACAACAGCTTTCCATCGTATAAAACGAATAATTGCAACCAGTATGAAACTTATGGACATTTCTACTTTCTGAGCAACCTAGGCTTCACCCTAGGGCGTTGCTCCAACAGATTGAATAGTTAGGGCCTTAGAAGTCAACGCCCGAACCATAAAACGCAAAAAAAATACAACAGTGTTTCCATCATATAACAGGAATAATTGCAACCAGTTTGAAAGTGGTGGCCAATTCTACGTTCCGGGCAACCTAGGCTTCACTCTATGGCGTGGCTCCACCAGATCGAATAGTTAGTGCCTTAGAAGTCAACGCCAGAAGCATAAAATACAATATAAATGCAACAGTTTTTCCATCGTATAAAACGAATAATTGCAACCAGTATGAAACTTATGGTCATTTCAACTTTCCGAGCAACCTAGGCTTCACCCTAGGGCGTTGGTCCAACAGATTGAATAGTTAGGGCCTTAGAAGTCAACGCCCGAAGCATAAAATGCATTAAAAATACAACAGTGTATCCATCACATAACAGGAATAATTGCAACCAGTTTGAAAGCGATGGCCAGTTCTACGTTCCGGGCAACATAGGCTTCACTCCAGGGCGTTGCTCCACCTGATCGAATAGTTAGTGCCTTAGAAGTCAACGCCAGAAGCATAAAATACAATATAAATACAACAGTTTTTCCATCGTATAAAACGAATAATTGCAACCAGTATGAAACTTATGGTCATTTCTACTTTCCGAGCAACCTAGGCTTCACCCTAGGGCGTTGCTCCAACAAATTGAATAGTTAGGACCTTAGAAGTCAACGCCCTAACCATAAAATGCAAAAAAAATACAACAGTGTTTCCATCATATAACAGGAATAATTGCAACCAGTTTGAAAGTGATGGCCAATTCTACGTTCCGGGCAACCTAGGCTTCGCTCTAGGGCGTTGCTCCACCAGATCGAATAGATAGTGCCTTAGAAGTCAACGCCCGAAGCATAAAATGCAATAAGAATACAACAGTGTATCCATCATATAACAGGAATAATTGCAACCAGTTTGAAAGTGACGGCCAATTCTACGTTCCGGGCAACCTAATCTTCACTCTAGGGCGTTGCTCCAACAGATTGAATAGTTTGGGCCTTAGAAGTCAACGCCCGAACCATAAAATGCAAAAAAAATACAACAGTGTTTCCATCATATAACAGGAATAATTGCAACCAGTTTGAAAGTGAAGGCCAATTCTACGTTCCGGGCAACCTAGGCTTCACTCTATTGCGTTGCTCCACCAGATCGAATAGTTAGTGCCTTAGAAGTCAACGCCAGAAGCATAAAATACAATATAAATACAACAGCTTTCCATCGTATAAAACGAATAATTGCAACCAGTATGAAACTTACGGACATTTCTACTTTCTGAGAAACCTAGGCTTCACCCTAGGGCGTTGCTCCAACAGATTGAATAGTTAGGGCCTTAGAAGTCAACGCCCGAACCATAAAACGCAAAAAAAATACAACAGTGTTTCCATCATATAACAGGAATAATTGCAACCAGTTTGAAAGTGGTGGCCAATTCTACGTTCCGGGCAACCTAGGCTTCACTCTATGGCGTGGCTCCACCAGATCGAATAGTTAGTGCCTTAGAAGTCAACGCCAGAAGCATAAAATACAATATAAATGCACCAGTTTTTCCATCGTATAAAACGAATAATTGCAACCAGTATGAAACTTATGGTCATTTCAACTTTCCGAGCAACCTAGGCTTCACCCTAGAGCGTTGCTCCAACGGATTGAATAGTTAGGGCCTTAGAAGTTAACGCCCGAACCATAAAATGCAAAAAAAATACAACAGTGTTTCCATCATATATCAGGAATAATTGCAACCAGTATGAAAGTGATGGCCAGTTCTACGTTCCGGGCAACCTAGGTTTCACACCAGGGCGTTGCTCCACCAGACCGAATAGTTACGGCCTAAGAAGTCAACGCCAGAAGCATAAAATACGATATAAGTACAACAGCTTTTCCATCATATAAAACGAATAATTGCAACCAGTATGAAACTTATGGTCATTTCTACTTTCCGAGCAAGCTAGGCTTCACTCTACGGCGTTGGTCCAACAGATTGAATAGTTAGGGCCTTAGAAGTCTACGCCCGAAGCATAAAATGCAATAAAAATACAACAGTGTTTCCATCATATAACAGGAATAATTGCAACCAGTTTGAAAGTGATGGGCAATTCTACGTTCCGGGCAACCTAGGCTTCACTCTAGGGCGTTGCTCCACCAGATCGAATAGTTAGTGCCTTAGAAGTCAACGCCAAAAGCATAAAATACCATATAAATACAACAGTTTTTCCATCGTATAAAACGTATATTGCAACCAGTATGAAACTTATGGTCATTTCTACTTTCCGAGCAACCTAGGCTTCACCCTAGGGCGTTGCTCCAACAGATTGAATAGCTAGGGCCTTAGAAGTCAACGCCCGAACCATAAAATGCAAAAAAAATGCAACAGTGTTTCCATCATATAACAGGAATAATTGCAACCAGTTTGAAAGTGAAGGCCAATTCTACGTTCCGGACAACATAGGCTTCACTCTATTGCGTTGCTCCACCAGATCGAATAGTTAGTGCCTTAGAAGTCAACGCCAGAAGCATAAAATACAATATAAATACAACAGTTTTTCCACCGTATAAAACGAATAATTGCAACCAGTATGAAACTTATGGTCATTTCTACTTTCCGAGCAACCTAGGCTTCACCCTAGGGCGTTGCTCCAACAGATTGAATAGTTAGGGCCTTAGAAGTCAACGCCCGAACCATAAAATGCAAAAAAAATACAGCAGCTTTTCCATCATATAACAGGTATAATTGCAACCAGTTTGAAATTGATGGCCAATTCTACGTTCCGGGCTACCTAGGCATCACTCTATTGCGTTGCTCCACCAGATCGAATAGTTAGTGCCTTAGAAGTCAGCGCCAGAAGCATAAAATACAATATAAATACAACAGTTTTTCCATCGTATAAAACGAATAATTGCAACCAGTATGAAACTTATGGACATTTCTACTTTCCGAGCAACCTAGGCTTCACCCTAGGGCGTTGCTCCAACAGATTGAATAGTTAGGGCCTTAGAAGTCAACGCCCGAACCATAAAATGCAAAAAAAAATACAACAGTGTTTCCACCATATTTCATGAATAATTGCAACCAGTATGAAAGTGATGGCCAATTCTACGTTCCGGGCAACCTAGGTTTCACACCAGGCCGTTGCTCCACCAGACCGAATAGTTACGACCTAAGAAGTCAACGCCAGAAGCATAAAATACGATATAAATACAACAGCTTTTCCATCGTATAAAACGAATAATTGCAACCAGTATGAAACTTATGGTCATTTCTACTTTCCGAGCAAGCTAGGCTTCACCCTAGGGCGTTGGTCCAACAGATTGAATAGTTAGGGCCTTAGAAGTCAACGCCCGAAGCATAAAATGCAATAAAAATACAACAGTGTATCCATCACATAACAGGAATAATTGCAACCAGTTTGAAAGCGATGGCCAATTCTACGTTCCGGGCAACCTAGGCTTCACTCCAGGGCGTTGCTCCACCTGATCGAATAGTTAGTGCCTTAGAAGTCAACGCCAGAAGCATAAAATACAATATAAATACAACAGTTTTTCCATCGTATAAAACGAATAATTGCAACCAGTATGAAACTTATGGTCATTTCTACTTTCCGAGCAACCTAGGCTTCACCCTAGGGCGTTGCTCCAACAAATTGAATAGTTAGGACCTTAGAAGTCAACGCCCGAAGCATAAAATGCAATAAAAATACAACAGTGTATCCATCACATAACAGGAATAATTGCAACCAGTTTGAAAGCGATGGCCAGTTCTACGTTCCGGGCAACATAGGCTTCACTCCAGGGCGTTGCTCCACCTGATCGAATAGTTAGTGCCTTAGAAGTCAACGCCAGAAGCATAAAATACAATATAAATACAACAGTTTTTCCATCGTATAAAACGAATAATTGCAACCAGTATGAAACTTATGGTCATTTCTACTTTCCGAGCAACCTAGGCTTCACCCTAGGGCGTTGCTCCAACAAATTGAATAGTTAGGACCTTAGAAGTCAACGCCCTAACCATAAAATGCAAAAAAAATACAACAGTGTTTCCATCATATAACAGGAATAATTGCAACCAGTTTGAAAGTGATGGCCAATTCTACGTTCCGGGCAACCTAGGCTTCGCTCTAGGGCGTTGCTCCACCAGATCGAATAGATAGTGCCTTAGAAGTCAACGACCGAAGCATAAAATGCAATAAGAATACAACAGTGTATCCATCATATAACAGGAATAATTGCAACCAGTTTGAAAGTGACGGCCAATTCTACGTTCCGGGCAACCTAATCTTCACTCTAGGGCGTTGATCCAACAGATCGAATAGTTAGTGCCTTAGAAGTCAACGCCAGAAGCATAAAATACAATATAAATACAACAGCTTTCCATCGTATAAAACGAATAATTGCAACCAGTATGAAACTTACGGACATTTCTACTTTCTGAGAAACCTAGGCTTCACCCTAGGGCGTTGCTCCAACAGATTGAATAGTTAGGGCCTTAGAAGTCAACGCCCGAACCATAAAACGCAAAAAAAATACAACAGTGTTTCCATCATATAACAGGAATAATTGCAACCAGTTTGAAAGTGGTGGCCAATTCTACGTTCCGGGAAACCTAGGCTTCACTCTATGGCGTGGCTCCACCAGATCGAATAGTTAGTGCCTTAGAAGTCAACGCCAGAAGCATAAAATACAATATAAATGCACCAGTTTTTCCATCGTATAAAACGAATAATTGCAACCAGTATGAAACTTATGGTCATTTCAACTTTCCGAGCAACCTAGGCTTCACCCTAGAGCGTTGCTCCAACGGATTGAATAGTTAGGGCCTTAGAAGTTAACGCCCGAACCATAAAATGCAAAAAAAATACAACAGTGTTTCCATCATATATCAGGAATAATTGCAACCAGTATGAAAGTGATGGCCAGTTCTACGTTCCGGGCAACCTAGGTTTCACACCAGGGCGTTGCTCCACCAGACCGAATAGTTACGGCCTAAGAAGTCAACGCCAGAAGCATAAAATACGATATAAATACAACAGCTTTTCCATCATATAAAACGAATAATTGCAACCAGTATGAAACTTATGGTCATTTCTACTTTCCGAGCAAGCTAGGCTTCACTCTACGGCGTTGGTCCAACAGATTGAATAGTTAGGGCCTTAGAAGTCTACGCCCGAAGCATAAAATGCAATAAAAATACAACAGTGTTTCCATCATATAACAGGAATAATTGCAACCAGTTTGAAAGTGATGGGCAATTCTACGTTCCGGGCAACCTAGGCTTCACTCTAGGGCGTTGCTCCACCAGATCGAATAGTTAGTGCCTTAGAAGTCAACGCCAAAAGCATAAAATACCATATAAATACAACAGTTTTTCCATCGTATAAAACGTATATTGCAACCAGTATGAAACTTATGGTCATTTCTACTTTCCGAGCAACCTAGGCTTCACCCTAGGGCGTTGCTCCAACAGATTGAATAGCTAGGGCCTTAGAAGTCAACGCCCGAACCATAAAATGCAAAAAAAATGCAACAGTGTTTCCATCATATAACAGGAATAATTGCAACCAGTTTGAAAGTGAAGGCCAATTCTACGTTCCGGACAACATAGGCTTCACTCTATTGCGTTGCTCCACCAGATCGAATAGTTAGTGCCTTAGAAGTCAACGCCAGAAGCATAAAATACAATATAAATACAACAGTTTTTCCACCGTATAAAACGAATAATTGCAACCAGTATGAAACTTATGGTCATTTCTACTTTCCGAGCAACCTAGGCTTCACCCTAGGGCGTTGCTCCAACAGATTGAATAGTTAGGGCCTTAGAAGTCAACGCCCGAACCATAAAATGCAAAAAAAATACAGCAGCTTTTCCATCATATAACAGGTATAATTGCAACCAGTTTGAAATTGATGGCCAATTCTACGTTCCGGGCTACCTAGGCATCACTCTATTGCGTTGCTCCACCAGATCGAATAGTTAGTGCCTTAGAAGTCAGCGCCAGAAGCATAAAATACAATATAAATACAACAGTTTTTCCATCGTATAAAACGAATAATTGCAACCAGTATGAAACTTATGGACATTTCTACTTTCCGAGCAACCTAGGCTTCACCCTAGGGCGTTGCTCCAACAGATTGAATAGTTAGGGCCTTAGAAGTCAACGCCCGAACCATAAAATGCAAAAAAAAATACAACAGTGTTTCCACCATATTTCATGAATAATTGCAACCAGTATGAAAGTGATGGCCAATTCTACGTTCCGGGCAACCTAGGTTTCACACCAGGCCGTTGCTCCACCAGACCGAATAGTTACGACCTAAGAAGTCAACGCCAGAAGCATAAAATACGATATAAATACAACAGCTTTTCCATCGTATAAAACGAATAATTGCAACCAGTATGAAACTTATGGTCATTTCTACTTTCCGAGCAAGCTAGGCTTCACCCTAGGGCGTTGGTCCAACAGATTGAATAGTTAGGGCCTTAGAAGTCAACGCCCGAAGCATAAAATGCAATAAAAATACAACAGTGTATCCATCACATAACAGGAATAATTGCAACCAGTTTGAAAGCGATGGCCAATTCTACGTTCCGGGCAACCTAGGCTTCACTCCAGGGCGTTGCTCCACCTGATCGAATAGTTAGTGCCTTAGAAGTCAACGCCAGAAGCATAAAATACAATATAAATACAACAGTTTTTCCATCGTATAAAACGAATAATTGCAACCAGTATGAAACTTATGGTCATTTCTACTTTCCGAGCAACCTAGGCTTCACCCTAGGGCGTTGCTCCAACAAATTGAATAGTTAGGACCTTAGAAGTCAACGCCCTAACCATAAAATGCAAAAAAAATACAACAGTGTTTCCATCATATAAC
Organism: Calliopsis andreniformis; assembly: GCF_051401765.1. NCBI lineage: Eukaryota > Metazoa > Arthropoda > Insecta > Hymenoptera > Andrenidae > Calliopsis > Calliopsis andreniformis. The sequence continues at coordinate 3,879,538 of NW_027480436.1, read as the reverse complement.
AGGAATAATTGCAACCAGTTTGAAAGTGATGGCCAATTCTACGTTCCGGGCAACCTAGGCTTCGCTCTAGGGCGTTGCTCCACCAGATCGAATAGATAGTGCCTTAGAAGTCAACGCCCGAAGCATAAAATGCAATAAGAATACAACAGTGTATCCATCATATAACAGGAATAATTGCAACCAGTTTGAAAGTGACGGCCAATTCTACGTTCCGGGCAACCTAATCTTCACTCTAGGGCGTTGCTCCAACAGATTGAATAGTTAGGGCCTTAGAATTCAACGCCCGAACCATAAAATGCAAAAAAAATACAACAGTGTTTCCATCATATAACAGGAATAATTGCAACCAGTTTGAAAGTGAAGCCCAATTCTACGTTCCGGGCAACCTAGGCTTCACTCTATTGCGTTGCTCCACCAGATCGAATAGTTAGTGCCTTAGAAGTCAACGCCAGAAGCATAAAATACAGTATAAATACAACAGCTTTCTATCGTATAAAACGAATAATTGCAACCAGTATGAAACTTATGGACATTTCTACTTTCTGAGCAACCTAGGCTTCACCCTAGGGCGTTGCTCCAACAGATTGAATAGTTAGGGCCTTAGAAGTCAACGCCCGAACCATAAAACGCAAAAAAAATACAACAGTGTTTCCATCATATAACAGGAATAATTGCAACCAGTTTGAAAGTGGTGGCCAATTCTACGTTCCGGGCAACCTAGGCTTCACTCTATGGCGTGGCTCCACCAGATCGAATAGTTAGTGCCTTAGAAGTCAACGCCAGAAGCATAAAATACAATATAAATGCAACAGTTTTTCCATCGTATAAAACGAATAATTGCAACCAGTATGAAACTTATGGTCATTTCAACGTTCCGAGCAACCTAGGCTTCACCCTAGGGCGTTGGTCCAACAGATTGAATAGTTAGGGCCTTAGAAGTCAACGCCCGAAGCATAAAATGCAATAAAAATACAACAGTGTATCCATCACATAACAGGAATAATTGCAACCAGTTTGAAAGCGATGGCCAGTTCTACGTTCCGGGCAACATAGGCTTCACTCCAGGGCGTTGCTCCACCTGATCGAATAGTTAGTGCCTTAGAAGTCAACGCCAGAAGCATAAAATACAATATAAATACAACAGTTTTTCCATCGTATAAAACGAATAATTGCAACCAGTATGAAACTTATGGTCATTTCTACTTTCCGAGCAACCTAGGCTTCACCCTAGGGCGTTGCTCCAACAAATTGAATAGTTAGGACCTTAGAAGTCAACGCCCTAACCATAAAATGCAAAAAAAATACAACAGTGTTTCCATCATATAACAGGAATAATTGCAACCAGTTTGAAAGTGATGGCCAATTCTACGTTCCGGGCAACCTAGGTTTCACACCAGGGCGTTGCTCCACCAGACCGAATAGTTACGGCCTAAGAAGTCAACGCCAGAAGCATAAAATACGATATAAATACAACAGCTTTTCCATCATATAAAACGAATAATTGCAACCAGTATGAAACTTATGGTCATTTCTACTTTCCGAGCAAGCTAGGCTTCACTCTACGGCGTTGGTCCAACAGATTGAATAGTTAGGGCCTTAGAAGTCTACGCCCGAAGCATAAAATGCAATAAAAATACAACAGTGTTTCCATCATATAACAGGAATAATTGCAACCAGTTTGAAAGTGATGGGCAATTCTACGTTCCGGGCAACCTAGGCTTCACTCTAGGGCGTTGCTCCACCAGATCGAATAGTTAGTGCCTTAGAAGTCAACGCCAAAAGCATAAAATACCATATAAATACAACAGTTTTTCCATCGTATAAAACGAATAATTGCAACCAGTATGAAACTTATGGTCATTTCAACTTTCCGAGCAACCTAGGCTTCACCCTAGAGCGTTGCTCCAACGGATTGAATAGTTAGGGCCTTAGAAGTTAACGCCCGAACCATAAAATGCAAAAAAAATACAACAGTGTTTCCATCATATATCAGGAATAATTGCAACCAGTATGAAAGTGATGGCCAGTTCTACGTTCCGGGCAACCTAGGTTTCACACCAGGGCGTTGCTCCACCAGACCGAATAGTTACGGCCTAAGAAGTCAACGCCAGAAGCATAAAATACGATATAAATACAACAGCTTTTCCATCATATAAAACGAATAATTGCAACCAGTATGAAACTTATGGTCATTTCTACTTTCCGAGCAAGCTAGGCTTCACTCTACGGCGTTGGTCCAACAGATTGAATAGTTAGGGCCTTAGAAGTCTACGCCCGAAGCATAAAATGCAATAAAAATACAACAGTGTTTCCATCATATAACAGGAATAATTGCAACCAGTTTGAAAGTGATGGCCAATTCTACGTTCCGGGCAACCTAGGCTTCGCTCTAGGGCGTTGCTCCACCAGATCGAATAGATAGTGCCTTAGAAGTCAACGCCCGAAGCATAAAATGCAATAAGAATACAACAGTGTATCCATCATATAACAGGAATAATTGCAACCAGTTTGAAAGTGACGGCCAATTCTACGTTCCGGGCAACCTAATCTTCACTCTAGGGCGTTGCTCCAACAGATTGAATAGTTAGGGCCTTAGAATTCAACGCCCGAACCATAAAATGCAAAAAAAATACAACAGTGTTTCCATCATATAACAGGAATAATTGCAACCAGTTTGAAAGTGAAGCCCAATTCTACGTTCCGGGCAACCTAGGCTTCACTCTATTGCGTTGCTCCACCAGATCGAATAGTTAGTGCCTTAGAAGTCAACGCCAGAAGCATAAAATACAGTATAAATACAACAGCTTTCTATCGTATAAAACGAATAATTGCAACCAGTATGAAACTTATGGACATTTCTACTTTCTGAGCAACCTAGGCTTCACCCTAGGGCGTTGCTCCAACAGATTGAATAGTTAGGGCCTTAGAAGTCAACGCCCGAACCATAAAACGCAAAAAAAATACAACAGTGTTTCCATCATATAACAGGAATAATTGCAACCAGTTTGAAAGTGGTGGCCAATTCTACGTTCCGGGCAACCTAGGCTTCACTCTATGGCGTGGCTCCACCAGATCGAATAGTTAGTGCCTTAGAAGTCAACGCCAGAAGCATAAAATACAATATAAATGCAACAGTTTTTCCATCGTATAAAACGAATAATTGCAACCAGTATGAAACTTATGGTCATTTCAACGTTCCGAGCAACCTAGGCTTCACCCTAGGGCGTTGGTCCAACAGATTGAATAGTTAGGGCCTTAGAAGTCAACGCCCGAAGCATAAAATGCAATAAAAATACAACAGTGTATCCATCACATAACAGGAATAATTGCAACCAGTTTGAAAGCGATGGCCAGTTCTACGTTCCGGGCAACATAGGCTTCACTCCAGGGCGTTGCTCCACCTGATCGAATAGTTAGTGCCTTAGAAGTCAACGCCAGAAGCATAAAATACAATATAAATACAACAGTTTTTCCATCGTATAAAACGAATAATTGCAACCAGTATGAAACTTATGGTCATTTCTACTTTCCGAGCAACCTAGGCTTCACCCTAGGGCGTTGCTCCAACAAATTGAATAGTTAGGACCTTAGAAGTCAACGCCCTAACCATAAAATGCAAAAAAAATACAACAGTGTTTCCATCATATAACAGGAATAATTGCAACCAGTTTGAAAGTGATGGCCAATTCTACGTTCCGGGCAACCTAGGCTTCGCTCTAGGGCGTTGCTCCACCAGATCGAATAGATAGTGCCTTAGAAGTCAACGCCCGAAGCATAAAATGCAATAAGAATACAACAGTGTATCCATCATATAACAGGAATAATTGCAACCAGTTTGAAAGTGACGGCCAATTCTACGTTCCGGGCAACCTAATCTTCACTCTAGGGCGTTGCTCCAACAGATTGAATAGTTAGGGCCTTAGAAGTCAACGCCCGAACCATAAAATGCAAAAAAAATACAACAGTGTTTCCATCATATAACAGGAATAATTGCAACCAGTTTGAAAGTGAAGGCCAATTCTACGTTCCGGGCAACCTAGGCTTCACTCTATTGCGTTGCTCCACCAGATCGAATAGTTAGTGCCTTAGAAGTCAACGCCAGAAGCATAAAATACAATATAAATACAACAGCTTTCCATCGTATAAAACGAATAATTGCAACCAGTATGAAACTTACGGACATTTCTACTTTCTGAGAAACCTAGGCTTCACCCTAGGGCGTTGCTCCAACAGATTGAATAGTTAGGGCCTTAGAAGTCAACGCCCGAACCATAAAACGCAAAAAAAATACAACAGTGTTTCCATCATATAACAGGAATAATTGCAACCAGTTTGAAAGTGGTGGCCAATTCTACGTTCCGGGCAACCTAGGCTTCACTCTATGGCGTGGCTCCACCAGATCGAATAGTTAGTGCCTTAGAAGTCAACGCCAGAAGCATAAAATACAATATAAATGCACCAGTTTTTCCATCGTATAAAACGAATAATTGCAACCAGTATGAAACTTATGGTCATTTCAACTTTCCGAGCAACCTAGGCTTCACCCTAGAGCGTTGCTCCAACGGATTGAATAGTTAGGGCCTTAGAAGTTAACGCCCGAACCATAAAATGCAAAAAAAATACAACAGTGTTTCCATCATATATCAGGAATAATTGCAACCAGTATGAAAGTGATGGCCAGTTCTACGTTCCGGGCAACCTAGGTTTCACACCAGGGCGTTGCTCCACCAGACCGAATAGTTACGGCCTAAGAAGTCAACGCCAGAAGCATAAAATACGATATAAATACAACAGCTTTTCCATCATATAAAACGAATAATTGCAACCAGTATGAAACTTATGGTCATTTCTACTTTCCGAGCAAGCTAGGCTTCACTCTACGGCGTTGGTCCAACAGATTGAATAGTTAGGGCCTTAGAAGTCTACGCCCGAAGCATAAAATGCAATAAAAATACAACAGTGTTTCCATCATATAACAGGAATAATTGCAACCAGTTTGAAAGTGATGGGCAATTCTACGTTCCGGGCAACCTAGGCTTCACTCTAGGGCGTTGCTCCACCAGATCGAATAGTTAGTGCCTTAGAAGTCAACGCCAAAAGCATAAAATACCATATAAATACAACAGTTTTTCCATCGTATAAAACGTATATTGCAACCAGTATGAAACTTATGGTCATTTCTACTTTCCGAGCAACCTAGGCTTCACCCTAGGGCGTTGCTCCAACAGATTGAATAGCTAGGGCCTTAGAAGTCAACGCCCGAACCATAAAATGCAAAAAAAATGCAACAGTGTTTCCATCATATAACAGGAATAATTGCAACCAGTTTGAAAGTGAAGGCCAATTCTACGTTCCGGGCAACATAGGCTTCACTCTATTGCGTTGCTCCACCAGATCGAATAGTTAGTGCCTTAGAAGTCAACGCCAGAAGCATAAAATACAATATAAATACAACAGTTTTTCCACCGTATAAAACGAATAATTGCAACCAGTATGAAACTTATGGTCATTTCTACTTTCCGAGCAACCTAGGCTTCACCCTAGGGCGTTGCTCCAACAGATTGAATAGTTAGGGCCTTAGAAGTCAACGCCCGAAACATAAAATGCAAAAAAAATACAACAGCGTTTGCATCATATATCAGGAATAATTGCAACCAGTTTGAAAGTGAAGGCCAATTCTACGTTTCGGGCAACCTAGGCTTCACTCTATTGCGTTGCTCCACCTGATCGAATAGTTAGTGCCTTAGAAGTCAACGCCAGAAGCATAAAATACAATATAAATACAACAGTTTTTCCATCGTATAAAACGAATAATTGCAACCAGTATGAAACTTATGGTCATTTCTACTTTCCGAGCAACCTAGGCTTCACCCTAGGGCGTTGCTCCAACAGATTGAATAGTTAGGGCCTTAGAAGTCAACGCCCGAAACATAAAATGCAAAAAAAATACAACAGCGTTTGCATCATATATCAGGAATAATTGCAACCAGTTTGAAAGTGAAGGCCAATTCTACGTTTCGGGCAACCTAGGCTTCACTCTATTGCGTTGCTCCACCTGATCGAATAGTTAGTACCTTAGAAGTCAACGCCAGAAGCATAAAATACAATATAAATACAACAGTTTTTCCATCGTATAAAACGAATAATTGCAACCAGTATGAAACTTATGGTCATTTCAACTTTCCGAGCAACCTAGGCTTCACCCTAGGGCGTTGCTCCAACGGATTGAATAGTTAGGGCCTTAGAAGTCAACGCCCGAACCATAAAATGCAAAAAAAATACAGCAGCTTTTCCATCATATAACAGGTATAATTGCAACCAGTTTGAAATTGATGGCCAATTCTACGTTCCGGGCTACCTAGGCATCACTCTATTGCGTTGCTCCACCAGATCGAATAGTTAGTGCCTTAGAAGTCAGCGCCAGAAGCATAAAATACAATATAAATACAACAGTTTTTCCATCGTATAAAACGAATAATTGCAACCAGTATGAAACTTATGGACATTTCAACTTTCCGAGCAACCTAGGCTTCACCCTAGGGCGTTGCTCCAACAGATTGAATAGTTAGGGCCTTAGAAGTCAACGCCCGAACCATAAAATGCAAAAAAAAATACAACAGTGTTTCCACCATATTTCATGAATAATTGCAACCAGTTTGAAAGTGGTGGCCAATTCTACGTTCCGGGCAACCTAGGTTTCACACCAGGGCGTTGCTCCACCAGACCGAATAGTTACGGCCTAAGAAGTCAACGCCAGAAGCATAAAATACAATATAAATGCAACAGTTTTTCCATCGTATAAAACGAATAATTGCAACCAGTATGAAACTTATGGTCATTTCAACTTTCCGAGCAACCTAGGCTTCACCCTAGGGCGTTGGTCCAACAGATTGAATAGTTAGGGCCTTAGAAGTCAACGCCCGAAGCATAAAATGCAATAAAAATACAACAGTGTATCCATCACATAACAGGAATAATTGCAACCAGTTTGAAAGCGATGGCCAGTTCTACGTTCCGGGCAACATAGGCTTCACTCCAGGGCGTTGCTCCACCTGATCGAATAGTTAGTGCCTTAGAAGTCAACGCCAGAAGCATAAAATACAATATAAATACAACAGTTTTTCCATCGTATAAAGCGAATAATTGCAACCAGTATGAAACTTATGGTCATTTCTACTTTCCGAGCAACCTAGGCTTCACCCTAGGGCGTTGCTCCAACAAATTGAATAGTTAGGACCTTAGAAGTCAACGCCCTAACCATAAAATGCAAAAAAAATACAACAGTGTTTCCATCATATAACAGGAATAATTGCAACCAGTTTGAAAGTGATGGCCAATTCTACGTTCCGGGCAACCTAGGCTTCGCTCTAGGGCGTTGCTCCACCAGATCGAATAGATAGTGCCTTAGAAGTCAACGCCCGAAGCATAAAATGCAATAAGAATACAACAGTGTATCCATCATATAACAGGAATAATTGCAACCAGTTTGAAAGTGACGGCCAATTCTACGTTCCGGGCAACCTAATCTACACTCTAGGGCGTTGCTCCAACAGATTGAATAGTTAGGGCCTTAGAATTCAACGCCCGAACCATAAAATGCAAAAAAAATACAACAGTGTTTCCATCATATAACAGGAATAATTGCAACCAGTTTGAAAGTGAAGCCCAATTCTACGTTCCGGGCAACCTAGGCTTCACTCTATTGCGTTGCTCCACCAGATCGAATAGTTAGTGCCTTAGAAGTCAACGCCAGAAGCATAAAATACAGTATAAATACAACAGCTTTCCATCGTATAAAACGAATAATTGCAACCAGTATGAAACTTATGGACATTTCTACTTTCTGAGCAACCGAGGCTTCACCCTAGGGCGTTGCTCCAACAGATTGAATAGTTAGGGCCTTAGAAGTCAACGCCCGAACCATAAAACGCAAAAAAAATACAACAGTGTTTCCATCATATAACAGGAATAATTGCAACCAGTTTGAAAGTGGTGGCCAATTCTACGTTCCGGGCAACCTAGGCTTCACTCTATGGCGTGGCTCCACCAGATCGAATAGTTAGTGCCTTAGAAGTCAACGCCAGAAGCATAAAATACAATATAAATGCAACAGTTTTTCCATCGTATAAAACGAATAATTGCAACCAGTATGAAACTTATGGTCATTTCAACTTTCCGAGCAACCTAGGCTTCACCCTAGGGCGTTGGTCCAACAGATTGAATAGTTAGGGCCTTAGAAGTCAACGCCCGAAGCATAAAATGCAATAAAAATACAACAGTGTATCCATCACATAACAGGAATAATTGCAACCAGTTTGAAAGCGATGGCCAGTTCTACGTTCCGGGCAACATAGGCTTCACTCCAGGGCGTTGCTCCACCTGATCGAATAGTTAGTGCCTTAGAAGTCAACGCCAGAAGCATAAAATACAATATAAATACAACAGTTTTTCCATCGTATAAAACGAATAATTGCAACCAGTATGAAACTTATGGTCATTTCTACTTTCCGAGCAACCTAGGCTTCACCCTAGGGCGTTGCTCCAACAAATTGAATAGTTAGGACCTTAGAAGTCAACGCCCTAACCATAAAATGCAAAAAAAATACAACAGTGTTTCCATCATATAACAGGAATAATTGCAACCAGTTTGAAAGTGATGGCCAATTCTACGTTCCGGGCAACCTAGGCTTCGCTCTAGGGCGTTGCTCCACCAGATCGAATAGATAGTGCCTTAGAAGTCAACGCCCGAAGCATAAAATGCAATAAGAATACAACAGTGTATCCATCATATAACAGGAATAATTGCAACCAGTTTGAAAGTGACGGCCAATTCTACGTTCCGGGCAACCTAATCTTCACTCTAGGGCGTTGCTCCAACAGATTGAATAGTTAGGGCCTTAGAAGTCAACGCCCGAACCATAAAATGCAAAAAAAATACAACAGTGTTTCCATCATATAACAGGAATAATTGCAACCAGTTTGAAAGTGAAGGCCAATTCTACGTTCCGGGCAACCTAGGCTTCACTCTATTGCGTTGCTCCACCAGATCGAATAGTTAGTGCCTTAGAAGTCAACGCCAGAAGCATAAAATACAATATAAATACAACAGCTTTCCATCGTATAAAACGAATAATTGCAACCAGTATGAAACTTACGGACATTTCTACTTTCTGAGAAACCTAGGCTTCACCCTAGGGCGTTGCTCCAACAGATTGAATAGTTAGGGCCTTAGAAGTCAACGCCCGAACCATAAAACGCAAAAAAAATACAACAGTGTTTCCATCATATAACAGGAATAATTGCAACCAGTTTGAAAGTGGTGGCCAATTCTACGTTCCGGGCAACCTAGGCTTCACTCTATGGCGTGGCTCCACCAGATCGAATAGTTAGTGCCTTAGAAGTCAACGCCAGAAGCATAAAATACAATATAAATGCACCAGTTTTTCCATCGTATAAAACGAATAATTGCAACCAGTATGAAACTTATGGTCATTTCAACTTTCCTAGCAACCTAGGCTTCACCCTAGAGCGTTGCTCCAACGGATTGAATAGTTAGGGCCTTAGAAGTTAACGCCCGAACCATAAAATGCAAAAAAAATACAACAGTGTTTCCATCATATATCAGGAATAATTGCAACCAGTATGAAAGTGATGGCCAGTTCTACGTTCCGGGCAACCTAGGTTTCACACCAGGGCGTTGCTCCACCAGACCGAATAGTTACGGCCTAAGAAGTCAACGCCAGAAGCATAAAATACGATATAAATACAACAGCTTTTCCATCATATAAAACGAATAATTGCAACCAGTATGAAACTTATGGTCATTTCTACTTTCCGAGCAAGCTAGGCTTCACTCTACGGCGTTGGTCCAACAGATTGAATAGTTAGGGCCTTAGAAGTCTACGCCCGAAGCATAAAATGCAATAAAAATACAACAGTGTTTCCATCATATAACAGGAATAATTGCAACCAGTTTGAAAGTGATGGGCAATTCTACGTTCCGGGCAACCTAGGCTTCACTCTAGGGCGTTGCTCCACCAGATCGAATAGTTAGTGCCTTAGAAGTCAACGCCAAAAGCATAAAATACCATATAAATACAACAGTTTTTCCATCGTATAAAACGTATATTGCAACCAGTATGAAACTTATGGTCATTTCTACTTTCCGAGCAACCTAGGCTTCACCCTAGGGCGTTGCTCCAACAGATTGAATAGCTAGGGCCTTAGAAGTCAACGCCCGAACCATAAAATGCAAAAAAAATGCAACAGTGTTTCCATCATATAACAGGAATAATTGCAACCAGTTTGAAAGTGAAGGCCAATTCTACGTTCCGGGCAACATAGGCTTCACTCTATTGCGTTGCTCCACCAGATCGAATAGTTAGTGCCTTAGAAGTCAACGCCAGAAGCATAAAATACAATATAAATACAACAGTTTTTCCACCGTATAAAACGAATAATTGCAACCAGTATGAAACTTATGGTCATTTCTACTTTCCGAGCAACCTAGGCTTCACCCTAGGGCGTTGCTCCAACAGATTGAATAGTTAGGGCCTTAGAAGTCAACGCCCGAAACATAAAATGCAAAAAAAATACAACAGCGTTTGCATCATATATCAGGAATAATTGCAACCAGTTTGAAAGTGAAGGCCAATTCTACGTTTCGGGCAACCTAGGCTTCACTCTATTGCGTTGCTCCACCTGATCGAATAGTTAGTGCCTTAGAAGTCAACGCCACAAGCATAAAATACAATATAAATACAACAGTTTTTCCATCGTATAAAACGAATAATTGCAACCAGTATGAAACTTATGGTCATTTCAACTTTCCGAGCAACCTAGGCTTCACCCTAGGGCGTTGCTCCAACGGATTGAATAGTTAGGGCCTTAGAAGTCAACGCCCGAACCATAAAATGCAAAAAAAATACAGCAGCTTTTCCATCATATAACAGGTATAATTGCAACCAGTTTGAAATTGATGGCCAATTCTACGTTCCGGGCTACCTAGGCATCACTCTATTGCGTTGCTCCACCAGATCGAATAGTTAGTGCCTTAGAAGTCAGCGCCAGAAGCATAAAATACAATATAAATACAACAGTTTTTCCATCGTATAAAACGAATAATTGCAACCAGTATGAAACTTATGGACATTTCAACTTTCCGAGCAACCTAGGCTTCACCCTAGGGCGTTGCTCCAACAGATTGAATAGTTAGGGCCTTAGAAGTCAACGCCCGAACCATAAAATGCAAAAAAAAATACAACAGTGTTTCCACCATATTTCATGAATAATTGCAACCAGTATGAAAGTGATGGCCAGTTCTACGTTCCGGGCAACCTAGGTTTCACACCAGGGCGTTGCTCCACCAGACCGAATAGTTACGGCCTAAGAAGTCAACGCCAGAAGCATAAAATACGATATAAATACAACAGCTTTTCCATCATATAAAACGAATAATTGCAACCAGTATGAAACTTATGGTCATTTCTACTTTCCGAGCAAGCTAGGCTTCACTCTACGGCGTTGGTCCAACAGATTGAATAGTTAGGGCCTTAGAAGTCTACGCCCGAAGCATAAAATGCAATAAAAATACAACAGTGTTTCCATCATATAACAGGAATAATTGCAACCAGTTTGAAAGTGATGGGCAATTCTACGTTCCGGGCAACCTAGGCTTCACTCTAGGGCGTTGCTCCACCAGATCGAATAGTTAGTGCCTTAGAAGTCAACGACAAAAGCATAAAATACCATATAAATACAACAGTTTTTCCATCGTATAAAACGTATATTGCAACCAGTATGAAACTTATGGTCATTTCTACTTTCCGAGCAACCTAGGCTTCACCCTAGGGCGTTGCTCCAACAGATTGAATAGCTAGGGCCTTAGAAGTCAACGCCCGAACCATAAAATGCAAAAAAAATGCAACAGTGTTTCCATCATATAACAGGAATAATTGCAACCAGTTTGAAAGTGAAGGCCAATTCTACGTTCCGGGCAACATAGGCTTCACTCTATTGCGTTGCTCCACCAGATCGAATAGTTAGTGCCTTAGAAGTCAACGCCAGAAGCATAAAATACAATATAAATACAACAGTTTTTCCACCGTATAAAACGAATAATTGCAACCAGTATGAAACTTATGGTCATTTCTACTTTCCGAGCAACCTAGGCTTCACCCTAGGGCGTTGCTCCAACAGATTGAATAGTTAGGGCCTTAGAAGTCAACGCCCGAAACATAAAATGCAAAAAAAAAAAAACAGCGTTTGCATCATATATCAGGAATAATTGCAACCAGTTTGAAAGTGAAGGCCAATTCTACGTTTCGGGCAACCTAGGCTTCACTCTATTGCGTTGCTCCACCTGATCGAATAGTTAGTGCCTTAGAAGTCAACGCCAGAAGCATAAAATACAATATAAATACAACAGTTTTTCCATCGTATAAAACGAATAATTGCAACCAGTATGAAACTTATGGTCATTTCTACTTTCCGAGCAACCTAGGCTTCACCCTAGGGCGTTGCTCCAACAGATTGAATAGTTAGGGCCTTAGAAGTCAACGCCCGAAACATAAAATGCAAAAAAAATACAACAGCGTTTGCATCATATATCAGGAATAATTGCAACCAGTTTGAAAGTGAAGGCCAATTCTACGTTTCGGGCAACCTAGGCTTCACTCTATTGCGTTGCTCCACCTGATCGAATAGTTAGTGCCTTAGAAGTCAACGCCAGAAGCATAAAATACAATATAAATACAACAGTTTTTCCATCGTATAAAACGAATAATTGCAACCAGTATGAAACTTATGGTCATTTCAACTTTCCGAGCAACCTAGGCTTCACCCTAGGGCGTTGCTCCAACGGATTGAATAGTTAGGGCCTTAGAAGTCAACGCCCGAACCATAAAATGCAAAAAAAATACAGCAGCTTTTCCATCATATAACAGGTATAATTGCAACCAGTTTGAAATTGATGGCCAATTCTACGTTCCGGGCTACCTAGGCATCACTCTATTGCGTTGCTCCACCAGATCGAATAGTTAGTGCCTTAGAAGTCAGCGCCAGAAGCATAAAATACAATATAAATACAACAGTTTTTCCATCGTATAAAACGAATAATTGCAACCAGTATGAAACTTATGGACATTTCAACTTTCCGAGCAACCTAGGCTTCACCCTAGGGCGTTGCTCCAACAGATTGAATAGTTAGGGCCTTAGAAGTCAACGCCCGAACCATAAAATGCAAAAAAAAATACAACAGTGTTTCCACCATATTTCATGAATAATTGCAACCAGTATGAAAGTGATGGCCAATTCTACGTTCCGGGCAACCTAGGTTTCACACCAGGCCGTTGCTCCACCAGACCGAATAGTTACGACCTAAGAAGTCAACGCCAGAAGCATAAAATACGATATAAATACAACAGCTTTTCCATCGTATAAAACGAATAATTGCAACCAGTATGAAACTTATGGTCATTTCTACTTTCCGATTAAGCTAGGCTTCACCCTAGGGCGTTGGTCCAACAGATTGAATAGTTAGGGCCTTAGAAGTCAACGCCCGAAGCATAAAATGCAATAAAAATACAACAGTGTATCCATCACATAACAGGAATAATTGCAACCAGTTTGAAAGCGATGGCCAATTCTACGTTCCGGGCAACCTAGGCTGCACTCCAGGGCGTTGCTCCACCTGATCGAATAGTTAGTGCCTTAGAAGTCAACGCCAGAAGCATAAAATACAATATAAATACAACAGTTTTTCCATCGTATAAAACGAATAATTGCAACCAGTATGAAACTTATGGTCATTTCTACTTTCCGAGCAACCTAGGCTTCACCCTAGGGCGTTGCTCCAACAAATCGAATAGTTTGGACCTTAGAAGTCAACGCCCTAACCATAAAATGCAAAAAAAATACAACAGTGTTTCCATCATATAACAGGAATAATTGCAACCAGTTTGAAAGTGATGGCCAATTCTACGTTCCGGGCAACCTAGGCTTCGCTCTAGGGCGTTGCTCCACCAGATCGAATAGATAGTGCCTTAGAAGTCAACGCCCGAAGCATAAAATGCAATAAGAATACAACAGTGTATCCATCATATAACAGGAATAATTGCAACCAGTTTGAAAGTGACGGCCAATTCTACTTTCCGGGCAACCTAATCTTCACTCTAGGGCGTTGCTCCAACAGATTGAATAGTTAGGGCCTTAGAAGTCAACGCCCGAACCATAAAATGCAAAAAAAATACAACAGTGTTTCCATCATATAACAGGAATAATTGCAACCAGTTTGAAAGTGAAGGCCAATTCTACGTTCCGGGCAACCTAGGCTTCACTCTATTGCGTTGCTCCACCAGATCGAATAGTTAGTGCCTTAGAAGTCAACGCCAGAAGCATAAAATACAATATAAATACAACAGCTTTCCATCGTATAAAACGAATAATTGCAACCAGTATAAAACTTATGGACATTTCTACATTCTGAGCAACCTAGGCTTCACCCTAGGGCGTTGCTCCAACAGATTGAATAGTTAGGGCCTTAGAAGTCAACGCCCGAACCATAAAACGCAAAAAAAATACAACAGTGTTTCCATCATATAACAGGAATAATTGCAACCAGTTTGAAAGTGGTTGCCAATTCTGCGTTCCGGGCAACCTAGGCTTCACTCTATGGCGTGGCTCCACCAGATCGAATAGTTAGTGCCTTAGAAGTCAACGCCAGAAGCATAAAATACAATATAAATGCAACAGTTTTTCCATCGTATAAAACGAATAATTGCAACCAGTATGAAACTTATGGTCATTTCAACTTTCCGAGCAACCTAGGCTTCACCCTAGAGCGTTGCTCCAACGGATTGAATAGTTAGGGCCTTAGAAGTTAACGCCCGAACCATAAAATGCAAAAAAAATACAACAGTGTTTCCATCATATATCAGGAATAATTGCAACCAGTATGAAAGTGATGGCCAATTCTACGTTCCTGGCAACCTAGGTTTCACACCAGGGCGTTGCTCCACCAGACCGAATAGTTACGGCCTAAGAAGTCAACGCCAGAAGCATAAAATACGATATAAATACAACAGTTTTTCCATCGTATAAAACGAATAATTGCAACCAGTATGAAACTTATGGTCATTTCTACTTTCCGAGCAAGCTAGGCTTCACTCTAGGGCGTTGGTCCAACAGATTGAATAGTTAGGGCCTTAGAAGTCTACGCCCGAAGCATAAAATGCAATAAAAATACAACAGTGTTTCCATCATATAACAGGAATAATTGCAACCAGTTTGAAAGTGATGGGCAATTCTACGTTCCGGGCAACCTAGGCTTCACTCTAGGGCGTTGCTTCATCAGATCGAATAGTTAGTGCCTTAGAAGTCAACGCCAAAAGCATAAAATACCATATAAATACAACAGTTTTTCCATCGTATAAAACGTATATTGCAACCAGTATGAAACTTATGGTCATTTCTACTTTCCGAGCAACCTAGGCTTCACCCTAGGGCGTTGCTCCAACAGATTGAATAGCTAGGGCCTTAGAAGTCAACGCCCGAACCATAAAATGCAAAAAAAATGCAACAGTGTTTCCATCATATAACAGGAATAATTGCAACCAGTTTGAAAGTGAAGGCCAATTCTACGTTCCGGGCAACATAGGCTTCACTCTATTGCGTTGCTCCACCAGATCGAATAGTTAGTGCCTTAGAAGTCAACGCCAGAAGCATAAAATACAATATAAATACAACAGCTTTCAATCGTATAAAACGAATAATTGCAACCAGTATGAAACTTATGGACATTTCTACTTTCTGAGCAACCTAGGCTTCACCCTAGGGCGTTGCCCCAACTGACTGAATAGTTAGGGCCTTAGAAGTCAACGCCCGAACCATAAAACGCAAAAAAAAAAACAATAGTGTTTCCATCATATAACAGGAATAATTGCAACCAGTTTGAAAGTGATGGCCTATTCTACGTTCCGGGCAACCTAGGCTTCACTCTATGGCGTGGCTCCACCAGATCGAATAGTTAGTGCCTTAGAAGTCAACGCCAGAAGCATAAAATACAATATAAATACAACAGTTCTTCCATCGTATAAACCGAATAATTGCAACCAGTATGAAACTTATGGTCATTTCAACTTTCCGAGCAACCTAGGCTTCACCCTAGGGCGTTGCTCCAACGGATTGAATAGTTAGGGCCTTAGAAGTCAACGCCCGAACCATAAAATGCAAATAAAATACAGCAGTGTTTCCATCATATAACAGGTATAATTGCAACCAGTTTTAAATTGATGGCCAATTCTACGTTCCGGGCTACCTAGGCATCACTCTATTGCGTTGCTCCACCAGATCGAATAGTTAGTGCCTTAGAAGTCAACGCCAGAAGCATAAAATACAATATAAATACAACAGTTTTTCCATCGTATAAAACGAATAATTGCAACCAGTATGAAACTTATTGACATTTCTACTTTCCGAGCAACCTAGGCTTCACCCTAGGGCGTTGCTCCAACAGATTGAATAGTTAGGGCCTTAGAAGTTAACGCCCGAACCATAAAATGCAAGAAAAATACAACAGTGTTTCCATCATATATCAGGAATAATTGCAACCAGTATGAAAGTGATGGCCAATTCTACGTTCCGTGCAACCTAGGTTTCACACCAGGGCGTTGCTCCACCAGACCGAATAGTTACGGCCTAAGAAGTCAACGCCAGAAGCATAAAATACGATATAAATACAACAGCTTTTCCATCGTATATAACGAATAATTGCAACCAGTATGAAACTTATGGTCATTTCTACTTTCCGAGCAAGCTAGGCTTCACTCTAGGGCGTTGGTCCAACAGATTGAATAGTTAGGGCCTTAGAAGTCTACGCCCGAAGCATAAAATGCAATAAAAATACAACAGTGTTTCCATCATATAACAGGAATAATTGCAACCAGTTTGAAAGTGATGGCCAATTCTACGTTCCGGGCAACCTAGGCTTCACTCTAGGGCGTTGCTCCACCAGATCGAATAGTTAGTGCCTTAGAAGTCAACGCCAAAAGCATAAAATACCATATAAATACAACAGTTTTTCCATCGTATAAAACGTATATTGCAACCAGTATGAAACTTATGGTCATTTCTACTTTCCGAGCAACCTAGGCTTCACCCTAGGGCGTTGCTCCACCAGATTGAACAGCTAGGGCCTTAGAAGTCAACGCCCGAACCATAAAATGCAAAAAAAATGCAACAGTGTTTCCATCATATAACAGGAATAATTGCCACCAGTTTGAAAGTGAAGGCCAATTCTACGTTCGGGGCAACATAGGCTTCACTCTATTGCGTTGCTCCACCAGATTGAATAGTTAGTGCCTTAGAAGTCAACGCCAGAAGCATAAAATACAATATAAATACAACAGCTTTCAATCGTATAAAACGAATAATTGCAACCAGTATGAAACTTATGGACATTTCTACTTTCTGAGCAACCTAGGCTTCACCCTAGGGCGTTGCCCCAACAGACTGAATAGTTAGGGCCTTCGAAGTCAACGCCCGAACCATAAAACGCAAAAAAAAACAATAGTGTTTCCATCATATAACAGGAATAATTGCAACCAGTTTGAAAGTGATGGCCTATTCTACGTTCCGGGCAACCTATGCTTCACTCTATGGCGTGGCTCCACCAGATCGAATAGTTGGTGCCTTAGAAGTCAACGCCAGAAGCATAAAATACAATATAAATACAACAGTTCTTCCATCGTATAAACCGAATAATTGCAACCAGTGTGAAACTTATGGTCATTTCAACTTTCCGAGCAACCTAGGCTTCACCCTAGGGCGTTCTTCCAACGGATTGAATAGTTAGGGCCTTAGAAGTCAACGCCCGAACCATAAAATGCAAAAAAAATACAGCAGTGTTTCCATCATATAACAGGTATAATTGCAACCAGTTTGAAATTGTTGGCCAATTCTACGTTCCGGGCAACCTAGGCATCACTCTATTGCGTTGCTCCACCAGATCGAATAGTTAGTGCCTTAGATGTCAACGCCAGAAGCATAAAATACAATATAAATACAACAGTTTTTCCATCGTATAAAACGAATAATTGCAACCAGTATGAAACTTATGGACATTTCTACTTTCCGAGCAACCTAGGCTTCACCCTAGGGCGTTGCTCCAACAGATTGAATAGTTAGGGCCTTAGAAGTCAACGCCCGAACCATAAATTGCAAAAAAAATACAACAGTGTTTCCATCATATATCAGGAATAATTGCAACCAGTATGAAAGTGATGGCCAATTCTACGTTCCGGGCAACCTAGGTTTCACTCCAGGGCGTTGCTCCACCAGACCGAATAGTTACGGCCTAAGAAATCAACGCCAGAAGCATAAAATACGATATAAATACAACTGCTTTTCCATCGTATAAAACGAATAATTGCAACCAGTATGAAACTTATGGTCATTTCTAGTTTCCGAGCAAGGTAGGCTTCACCCTAGGGCGTTGGTCCAACAGATTGAATAGTCAGGGGATTAGAAGTCTACGCCCGAAGCATAAAATGCAATAAAAGTACTACAGTGTTTCCATCACATATCAGGAATAATTGCAACCAGTTTGAAAGTGATGGCTAATTCTACGTTCCGGACAACCTACGTTTCACTCCAGGGCGTTGCTCCACCAGACCGAATATTTACGGCCTAAGAAGTCAACGCCAGAAGCATAAAATACGATATAAATACAACAGCTTTTCCATCGTATAAAACGAATAATTGCAACCAGTATGAAACATATGGTCATTTCTACTTTCCGAGCAAGATAGGCTTCACCCTAGGGCGTTGGTCCAACAGATTGAATAGTTAGGGCCTTAGAAGTCAACGCCCGAAGCATAAAATGCAATAAAAATACAACAGTGTATCCATCATATAACAGGTATAATTGCAACCAGTTTAAAAGCGATGGCCAATTCTACGTTCCGGGCAACCTAGGCTTCACTGTAGGGCGTTGCTCCACCAGATCGAAAAGTTAGTGCCTTAGAAGTCAACGCCCGAAGCATAAAATGCAATAAAAATACAACAGTGTATCCATCATATAACAGGAATAATTGCAACCAGTTTGAAAGCGATGGCCAATTCTACGTTCCGGCCAACCTAGGCTTCATTCCAGGGCGTTGCTCCACCTGATCGAATAGTTAGTGCCTTAGAAGTCAACGCCAGAAGCATAAAATATAATATAAATACAACAGCTTTCAATCGTATAAAACGAATAATTGCAACCAGTATGAAACTTATGGACATTTCTACTTTCTGAGCAACCTAGGCTTCACCCTAGGGCGTTGCCCCAACAGACTGAATAGTTAGAGCCTTAGAAGTCAACGCCCGAACCATAAAACGCAAAAAAAAAACAATAGTGTTTCCATCATATAACAGGAATAATTGCAACCAGTTTGAAAGTGATGGCCTATTCTACGTTCCGGGCAACCTAGGCTTCACTCTATGGCGTGGCTCCACCAGATCGAATAGTTAGTGCCTTAGAAGTCAACGCCAGAAGCATAAAATACAATATAAATACAACAGTTCTTCCATCGTATAAACCGAATAATTGCAACCAGTATGAAACTTATGGTCATTTCAACTTTCCGAGCAACCTAGGCTTCACCCTAGGGCGTTGCTCCAACGGATTGAATAGTTAGGGCCTTAGAAGTCAACGCCCGAACCATAAAATGCAAAAAAAATACAGCAGTGTTTCCATCATATAACAGGTATAATTGCAACCAGTTTTAAATCGATGGCCAATTCTACGTTCCGGGCTACCTAGGCATCACTCTATTGCGTTGCTCCACCAGATCGAATAGTTAGTGCCTTAGAAGTCAACGCCAGAAGCATAAAATACAATATAAATACAACAGTTTTTCCATCGTATAAAACGAATAATTGCAACCAGTATGAAACTTATGGACATTTCTACTTTCCGAGCAACCTAGGCTTCACCCTAGGGCGTTGCTCCAACAGATTGAATAGTTAGGGCCTTAGAAGTCAACGCCCGAACCATAAAATGCAAAAAAAAATACAACAGTGTTTCCACCATATTTCATGAATAATTGCAACCAGTATGAAAGTGATGGCCAATTCTACGTTCCGGGCAACCTAGGTATCACTCCAGGCCGTTGCTCCACCAGACCGAATAGTTACGACCTAAGAAGTCAACGCCAGAAGCATAAAATACGATATAAATACAACAGCTTTTCCATCGTATAAAACGAATAATTGCAACCAGTGTGAAACATATGGTCATTTCTACTATCCGAGCAAGCTAGGCTTCACCCTAGGGCGTTGGTCCAACAGATTGAATAGTTAGGGCCTTAGAAGTCAACGCCCGAAGCATAAAATGCAATAAAAATACAACAGTGTATCCATCACATAACAGGAATAATTGCAACCAGTTTGAAAGCGATGGCCAATTCTACGTTCCGGGCAACCTAGGCTTCACTCCAGGGCGTTGCTCCACCTGATCGAATAATTAGTGCCTTAGAAGTCAACGCCAGAAGCATAAAATACAATATAAATGCAACAGTTTTTCCATCGTATAAAACGAATAATTGGAACCAGTATGAAACTTATGGTCATTTCTACTTTCCGAGCAACCTACATTTCACCCTAGGGCGTTGCTCCAACAGATTGAATAGTTAGGACCTTAGAAGTCAACGCCCGAAGCATAAAATGCAAAAAAAATACAACAGAGTTTCCATCATATATCAGGAATAATTGCAACCAGTTTGAAAGTGAAGGCCAATTCTACGTTTCGGGCAACCTAGGCTTCACTCTATTGCGTTGCTCCACCAGATCGAATAGTTAGTGCCTTAGAAGTCAACGCCAGAAGCATAAAATACAATATATATACAACAGTTTTTCCATCGTATAAAACGAATAATTGCAACCAGTATGAAACTTATGGTCATTTCAACTTTCCGAGCAACCTAGGCTTCACCCTAGGGCGTTGCTCGAACGGATTGAATAGTTAGGGCCTTAGAAGTCAACGCCCGAACCATAAAATGCAAAAAAAATACAGCAGTTTTTCCATCATATAACAGGTATAATTGCAACCAGTTTGAAATTGATGGCCAATTCTACGTTCCGGGCTACCTAGGCATCACTCTATTGCGTTGCTCCACCAGATCGAATAGTTAGTGCCTTAGAAGTCAACGCCAGAAGCATAAAATACAATATAAATACAACAGTTTTTCCATCGTATAAAACGAATAATTGCAACCAGTATGAAACTTATGGACATTTCTACTTTCCGAGCAACCTAGGCTTCACCCTAGGGCGTTGCTCCAACAGATTGAATAGTTAGGGCCTTAGAAGTCAACGCCCGAACCATAAAATGCAAAAAAAAATACAACAGTGTTTCCACCATATTTCATGAATAATTATAACCAGTATGAAAGTGATGGCCAATTCTACGTTCCGGGCAACCTAGGTATCACTCCAGGCCGTTGCTCCACCAGACCGAATAGTTACGACCTAAGAAGTCAACGCCAGAAGCATAAAATACGATATAAATACAACAGCTTTTCCATCGTATAAAACGAATAATTGCAACCAGTATGAAACTTATGGTCATTTCTACTTTCCGAGCAAGCTAGGCTTCACCCTAGGGCGTTGGTCCAACAGATTGAATAGTTAGGGCCTTAGAAGTCAACGCCCGAAGCATAAAATTCAATAAAAATACAACAGTGTATCCATCACATAACAGGAATAATTGCAACCAGTTTGAAAGCGATGGCCAATTCTACGTTCCGGGCAACCTAGGCTTCACTCTATTGCGTTGCTCCACCAGATCGAATAGTTAGTGCCTTAGAAGTCAACGCCAGAAGCATAAAATACAATATAAATACAACAGTTTTTCCATCGTATAAAACGAATAGTTGCAACCAGTATGAAACTTATGGTCATTTCAACTTTCCGAGCAACCTAGGCTTCACCCTAGGGCGTTGCTCCAACGGATTGAATAGTTAGGGCCTTAGAAGTCAACGCCCGAACCATAAATTGCAAAAAAAATACAACAGTGTTTCCATCATATATCAGGAATAATTGCAACCAGTATGAAAGTGATGGCCAATTCTACGTTCCGGGCAACCTAGGTTTCACTACAGGGCATTGCTCCACCAGACCGAATAGTTACGGCCTAAGAAGTCAACGCCAGAAGCATAAAATACGATATAAATACAACAGCTTTTCCATCGTATAAAACGAATAATTGCAACCAGTATGAAGCATATGGTCATTTCTACTTTCCGAGCAAGATAGGCTTCACCCTAGGGCGTTGGTCCAACAGATTGAATAGTTAGGGCCTCAGAAGTCAACGGCCGAAGCATAAAATGCAATAAAAATACAACAGTGTATCCATCATATAACAGGTATAATTGCAACCAGTTTCAAAGCGATGGCCAATTCTACGTTCCGGCCAACCTAGGCTTCATTCCAGGGCGTTGCTCCACCCGATCGAATAGTTAGTGCCTTAGAAGTCAACGCCAGAAGCATAAAATACAATATAAATACAACAGCTTTCAATCGTATAAAACGAATAATTGCAACCAGTATGAAACTTATGGACATTTCTACTTTCTGAGCAACCTAGGCTTCACCCTAGGGCGTTGCCCCAACAGACTGAATAGTTAGGGCCTTAGAAGTCAACGCCCGAACCATAAAACGCAAAAAAAAAAACAATAGTGTTTCCATCATATAACAGGAATAATTGCAACCAGTTTGAAAGTGATGGCCTATTCTACGTTCCGGGCAACCTAGGCTTCACTCTATGGCGTGGCTCCACCAGATCGAATAGTTAGTGCCTTAGAAGTCAACGCCAGAAGCATAAAATACAATATAAATACAACAGTTCTTCCATCGTATAAACCGAATAATTGCAACCAGTATGAAACTTATGGTCATTTCAACTGTCCGAGCAACCTAGGCTTCTCCCTAGGGCGTTGCTCCAACGGATTGAATAGTTAGGGCCTTAGAAGTCAACGCCCGAACCATAAAATGCAAAAAAAATACAGCAGTGTTTCCACCATATTTCATGAATAATTGCAACCAGTATGAAAGTGATGGCCAATTCTACGTTCCGGGCAACCTAGGTATCACTCCAGGCCGTTGCTCCACCGGACCGAATAGTTACGACCTAAGAAGTCAACGCCAGAAGCATAAAATACGATATAAATACAACAGCTTTTCCATCGTATAAAACGAGTAATTGCAACCAGTATGAAACATATGGTCATTTCTACTTTCCGAGCAAGCTAGGCATCACCCTAGGGCGTTGGTCCAACAGATTGAATAGTTAGGGCCTTAGAAGTCAACGCCCGAAGCATAAAATGCAATAAAAATACAACAGTGTATCCATCACATAACAGGAATAATTGCAACCAGTTTGAAAGCGATGGCCAATTCTACGTTCCGGGCAACCTAGGCTTCACTCCAGGGCGTTGCTCCACCTGATCGAATAGTTAGTGCCTTAGAAGTCAACGCCAGAAGCATAAAATACAATATAAATACAACAGTTTTTCCATCGTATAAAACGAATAATTGGAACCAGTATGAAACTTATGGTCATTTCTACTTTCCGAGCAACCTAGGCTTCACCCTAGGGCGTTGCTCCAACAAATTGAATAGTTAGGACATTAGAAGTCAACGCCCTAACCATAAAATGCAAAAAAAATACAACAGTGTTTCCATCATATAACAGGAGTAATTGCAACCAGTTTGAAAGTGATGGCCAATTCTACGTTCCGGGCAACCTAGGCTTCGCTCTAGGGCGTTGCTCCACAAGATCGAATAGATAGTGCCTTAGAAGTCAACGCCAGAAGCATAAAATACGATATAAATGCAACAGTTTTTCCATCATATAAAACGAATAATTGCAACCAGTATGAAACTTATGTTCATTTCTACTTTCCGAGCAACCTAGGCTTCACCCTAGGGCGTTGCTCCAACAGATTGAATAGTTAGGGCCTTAGAAGTCAACGCCCGAACCATAAAATGCAAAAAAAATACAACAGTGATTCCATCATATATCAGGAATAATTGCAACCACTTTGAAAGTGATGGCCAATTCTACGTTCCGGGCAACCTAGGTTTCACTCCAGGGCGTTGCTCCACCAGACCGAATAGTTACGGCCTAAGAAGTCAACACCAGAAGCATAAAATACGATATAAATACAACAGCTTTTCCATCGTATAAAACGAATAATTGCAACCAGTATGAAACTTATGGTCATTTCTACTTTCCGAGCAACCTAGGCTTCACCCTAGGGCGTTGCTCCAACAGATTGAATAGTTAGGGCCTTAGAAGTCAACGCCCGAAGCATAAAATGCAATAAGAATACAACAGTGTATCCATCATATAACAGGATTAATTGCAACCAGTTTGAAAGCGATGGCCAATTCTACGTTCCGGGCAACCTAGGCTTCACTCCAGGGCGTTGTTCCACCTGATCGAATAGTTAGTGCCTTAGAAGTCAACGCCAGAAGCATAAAATACAATATAAATACAACAGTTTTTCCATCGTATAAAACGAATAATTGCAACCAGTATGAAACTTATGTTCATTTCTACTTTCCGAGCAACCTAGGCTTCACCCTAGGGCGTTCCTCCAACAGATTGAATAGTTAGGGCCTTAGAAGTCAACGCCCGAACCATAAAATGCAAAAAAAATACAACAGTGTTTCCATCATATATCAGGAATAATTGCAACCAGTTTGAAAGTGATGGCCAATTCTACGTTCCGGGCAACCTAGGTTTCACTCCAGGGCGTTGCTCCACCAGACCGAATAGTTACGGACTAAGAAGTCAACACCAGAAGCATAAAATACGATATAAATACAACAGCTTTTCCATCGTATAAAACGAATAATTGCAACCAGTATGAAACTTATGGTCATTTCTACTTTCCGAGCAAGCTAGGCTTCACCCTAGGGCGTTGCTCCAACAGATTGAATAGTTAGGGCCTTAGAAGTCAACGACCGAAGCATAAAATGCAATAACAATACAACAGTGTATCCATCATATAACAGGAATAATTGCAACCAGTTTGAAAGTGATGGCCAATTCTACGTTCCGGGCAACCTAGGCTTCACTCTAGGGCGTTGCTCCAACAGGTTGTATAGTTAGGGCCTTAGAAGTCAACGCCCGAACCATAAAATGCAAAAAAAATACAACAGTGTTTCCATCATATAACATGAATAATTGCAACCAGTTTGAAAGTGAAGGCCAATTCTACGTTCCGGGCAACCTAGGCTTCATTCTATTGCGTTGCTCCACCAGATCGAATAGTTAGTGCCTTAGAAGTCAACGCCAGAAGCATAAAATACAATATAAATACAACAGCTTTCCATCGTATAAAACGAATAATTGCAACCAGTATGAAACTTATGGACATTTCTACTTTCTGAGCAACCTAGGCTTCACCCTAGGGCGTTGCTCCAACAGATTGAATAGTTAGGGCCTTAGAAGTCAACGCCCGAACCATAAAACGCAAAAAAAATACAACAGTGTTTCCATCATATAACAGGAATAATTGCAACCAGTTTGAAAGTGGTGGCCAATTCTACGTTCCGGGCAACCTAGGCTTCACTCTATGGCGTGGCTCCACCAGATCGAATAGTTAGTGCCTTAGAAGTCAACGCCAGAAGCATAAAATACGTAATAAATACAACAGCTTTTCCATCGTATAAAACGAATAATTGCAACCAGTATAAAACTTATGGTCATTTCTACTTTCCGAGCAAGCTGGGCTTCACCCTAGGGCGTTGCTCCAACAGATTGAATAGTTAGGGCCTTAGAAGTCAACGCCCGAACCATAAAATGCAAAAAAAATACAGCAGTGTTTCCATCATATAACAGGTATAATTGCAACCAGTTTGAAAGTGATGGGCTATTCTACGTTCCGGGCAACCTAGGCTTCACTCTATGGCGTGGCTCCACCAGATCGAATAGTTAGTGCCTTAGAAGTCAACGCCAGAAGCATAAAATACAATATAAATACAACAGTTCTTCCATCGTATAAACCGAATAATTGCAACCAGTATGAAACTTATGGCCATTTCAACTGTCCGAGCAACCTAGGCTTCTCCCTAGGGCGTTGCTCCAACGGATTGAATAGTTAGGGCCTTAGAAGTCAACGCCCGAACCATAAAATGCAAAAAAAATACAGCAGTGTTTCCACCATATTTCATGAATAATTGCAACCAGTATGAAAGTGATGGCCAATTCTACGTTCCGGGCAACCTAGGTATCACTCCAGGCCGTTGCTCTACCGGACCGAATAGTTACGACCTAAGAAGTCAACGCCAGAAGCATAAAATACGATATAAATACAACAGCTTTTCCATCGTATAAAACGAGTAATTGCAACCAGTATGAAACATATGGTCATTTCTATTTTCCGAGCAAGCTAGGCATCACCCTAGGGCGTTGGTCCAACAGATTGAATAGTTAGGGCCTTAGAAGTCAACGCCCGAAGCATAAAATGCAATAAAAATACAACAGTGTATCCATCACATAACAGGAATAATTGCAACCAGTTTGAAAGCGATGGCCAATTCTACGTTCCGGGCAACCTAGGCTTCACTCCAGGGCGTTGCTCCACCTGATCGAATAGTTAGTGCCTTAGAAGTCAACGCCAGAAGCATAAAATACAATATAAATACAACAGTTTTTCCATCGTATAAAACGAATAATTGGAACCAGTATGAAACTTATGGTCATTTCTACTTTCCGAGCAACCTAGGCCTCACCCTAGGGCGTTGCTCCAACAAATTGAATAGTTAGGACCTTAGAAGTCAACGCCCTAACCATAAAATGCAAAAAAAATACAACAGTGTTTCCATCATATAACAGGAGTAATTGCAACCAGTTTGAAAGTGATGGCCAATTCTACGTTCCGGGCAACCTAGGCTTCGCTCTAGGGCGTTGCTCCACCAGATCGAATAGATAGTGCCTTAGAAGTCAACGCCAGAAGCATAAAATACGATATAAATGCAACAGTTTTTCCATCATATAAAACGAATAATTGCAACCAGTATGAAACTTATGTTCATTTCTACTTTCCGAGCAACCTAGGCTTCACCCTAGGGCGTTGCTCCAACAGATTGAATAGTTAGGGCCTTAGAAGTCAACGCCCGAACCATAAAATGCAAAAAAAATACAACAGTGATTCCATCATATATCAGGAATAATTGCAACCAGTTTGAAAGTGATGGCCAATTCTACGTTCCGGGCAACCTAGGTTTCACTCCAGGGCGTTGCTCCACCAGACCGAATAGTTACGGCCTAAGAAGTCAACACCAGAAGCATAAAATACGATATAAATACAACAGCTTTTCCATCGTATAAAACGAATAATTGCAACCAGTATGAAACTTATGGTCATTTCTACTTTCCGAGCAACCTAGGCTTCACCCTAGGGCGTTGCTCCAACAGATTGAATAGTTAGGGCCTTAGAAGTCAACGCCCGAAGCATAAAATGCAATAAGAATACAACAGTGTATCCATCATATAACAGGATTAATTGCAACCAGTTTGAAAGCGATGGCCAATTCTACGTTCCGGGCAACCTAGGCTTCACTCCAGGGCGTTGTTCCACCTGATCGAATAGTTAGTGCCTTAGAAGTCAACGCCAGAAGCATAAAATACAATATAAATACAACAGTTTTTCCATCGTATAAAACGAATAATTGCAACCAGTATGAAACTTATGTTCATTTCTACTTTCCGAGCAACCTAGGCTTCACCCTAGGGCGTTCCTCCAATAGATTGAATAGTTAGGGCCTTAGAAGTCAACGCCCGAACCATAAAATGCAAAAAAAATACAACAGTGTTTCCATCAAATATCAGGAATAATTGCAACCAGTTTGAAAGTGATGGCCAATTCTACGTTCCGGGCAACCTAGGCTTCGCTCTAGGGCGTTGCTCCAACAGGTTGTATAGTTAGGGCCTTAGAAGTCAACGCCCGAACCATAAAATGCAGAAAAAATACAACAGTGTTTCCATCATATAACATGAATAATTGCAACCAGTTTGAAAGTGAAGGCCAATTCTACGTTCCGGGCAACCTAGGCTTCACTCTATTGCGTTGCTCCACCAGATCGAATAGTTAGTGCCTTAGAAGTCAACGCCAGAAGCATAAAATACAATATAAATACAACAGCTTTCCATCGTATAAAACGAATAATTGCAACCACTATGAAACTTATGGACATTTCTACTTTCTGAGCAACCTAGGCTTCACCCTAGGGCGTTGCTCCAACAGATTGAATAGTTAGGGCCTTAGAAGTCAACGCCCGAACCATAAAACGCAAAAAAAATACAACAGTCTTTCCATCATATAACAGGAATAATTGCAACCAGTTTGAAAGTGGTGGCCAATTCTACGTTCCGGGCAACCTAGGCTTCACTCTATGGCGTGGCTCCACCAGATCGAATAGTTAGTGCCTTAGAAGTCAACGCCAGAAGCATAAAATACGATATAAATACAACAGCTTTTCCATCGTATAAAACGAATAATTGCAACCAGTATGAAACTTATGGTCATTTCTACTTTCCGAGCAACCTAGGCTTCACCCTAGGGCGTTGCTCCAACAGATTGAATAGTTAGGGCCTTAGAAGTCAACGCCCGAACCATAAAATGCAAAAAAAATACAGCAGTGTTTCCATCATATAACAGGTATAATTGCAACCAGTTTGAAATTGATGGCCAATTCTACGTTCCGGGCTACCCAGGCATCACTCTATTGCGTTGCTCCACCAGATCGAATAGTTAGTGCCTTAGAAGTCAACGCCAGAAGCATAAAACACAATATAAATACAACAGTTTTTCCATCGTATAAAACGAATAATTGCAACCAGTATGAAACTTATGGACATTTCTACTTTCCGAGCAACCTAGGCTTCACCCTAGGGCGTTGCTCCAACAGATTGAACAGTTAGGGCCTTAGAAGTCAACGCCCGAACCATAAAATGCAAAAAAAAATACAACAGTGTTTCCACCATATATCATGAATAATTGCAACCAGTATGAAAGTGATGGCCAATTCTACGTTCCGGGCAACCTAGGTATCACTCCCGGCCGTTGCTCCACCAGACCGAATAGTTACGACCTAAGAAGTCAACGCCAGAAGCATAAAATACGATATAAATACAATAGCTTTTCCATCGTATAAAACGAATAATTGCAACCAGTATGAAACTTATGGTCATTTCTACTTTCCGAGCAAGCTAGGCTTCACCCTAGGGCGTTGGTCCAACAGATTGAATAGTTAGGGCCTTAGAAGTCAACGCCCGAAGCATAAAGTGCAATAAAAATACAACAGTGTATCCATCATATAACAGGAATAATTGCAACCAGTTTGAAAGCGATGGCCAATTCTACGTTCCGGGCAACCTAGGCTTCACTGTAGGGCGTTGCTCCACCAGATCGAATAGTTAGTTCCTTAGAAGTCAACGCCCTAATCATAAAATGCAATAAAAATACAACAGTGTATCCATCATATAACAGGAGTAATTGCAACCAGTTTGAAAGCGATGGCCAATTCTACGTTCCGGGCAACCTAGGCTTCACTCCAGGGCGTTGCTCCACCTGATCGAATAGTTAGTGCCTTAGAAGTCAACGCCAGAAGCATAGAATACAATATAAATACAACAGTTTTTCCATCGTATAAAACGAATAATTGCAACCAGTATGAAACTTATGGTCATTTCTACTTTGCGAGCAACCTAGGCTTCACCCTAGGGCGTTGCTCCACCAGATTGAATAGTTAGGACCTTAGAAGTCAACGCCGTAACCATAAAATGCAAAAAAAATACAACAGTGTTTCCATCATATATCAGGAATAATTGCAACCAGTTTGAAAGTGATGGCCAATTCTACGTTCCGGGCAACCTAGGTTTCACTCCAGGGCGTTGCTCCACCAGACCGAATAGTTACGGCCTAAGAAGTCAACGCCAGAAGCATAAAATACGATATAAATACAACAGCTTTCCATCGTATAAAACGAATAATTGCAACCAGTATGAAACTTATGGACATTTCTACTTTCTGAGCAACCTAGGCTTCACCCTAGGGCGTTGCTCCAACAGATTGAATAGTTAGGGCCTTAGAGGTCAACGCCCGAACCATAAAACGCAAAAAAAATACAACAGTGTTTCCATCATATAACAGGAATAATTGCAACCAGTTTGAAAGTGATGGCCAATTCTACATTCCGGGCAACCTAGGCTTCACTCTATGGCGTGGCTCCACCAGATCGAATAGATGGTGCCTTAGAAGTCAACGCCAGAAGCATAAAATACAATATAAATACAACAGTTTTTCCATCGTATAAAACGAATAATTGCAACCAGTATGTAACTTATGGTCATTTCAACTTTCCGAGCAACCTAGGCTTCACCCTAGAGCGTTGCTCCAACGGATTGAATAGTTAGGGCCTTAGAAGTCAACGCCCGAAGCATAAAATGCAATAAAAATACAACAGTTTTTCCATCGTATAAAAGGATTAATTGCAACCAGTTTGAAAGTGATGGTCATTTCTACTTTCCGGGCAACCTAGGCTACACCCTAGGGCGTTGCTCCAACAGATTGAATAGTTAGGGCATTAGAAGTCAATGTCCGAAGCATAAAATGCAATAAAAATACAACAGTTTTTCCATCATATAACAGGAATGATTGCAACCAGTTTGAAAGTGATGATCATTTCTACGTTCCGGGCAACCTAGGCTTCACTCTGGGGCGTTGCTCCGCCAGATCTAATAGTTAGTGTCTTAGAAGTCAACGCCCGAGGCATAAAATAGAATATAAATACAACAGCCGTTACACCGCATAAAACGAATAATTGCAAACTGTGTGAAGGTTATGGTCATATCTACGTTCCGGGCAACCTAGGCTTCCACTCTATGGCGTTCTTCCACCACATCCAATAGCTGCGGCCTCAGAAGTCAACGCCTGAAGCATAAAATACAATAAAAATACAACAGTCTTTCCATCCTATAACAGGAATAATTGCAACCCTTGTGAAAGTGATGTTCATTTGTACGTTCCAGGCAACCTAGGCATCACTCTAGGGCGTTGTTCCACCAGATCGAATTGTTAGGGCCTAAGAAGTCAACGCCAGAAGCATAAGATACAATATAAATATAACAGTTTTTCCATCCTATCGAACGAATAATAGCAACCAGTGTGAAAGTTATGGTCATTTCTACGTTCCGAGCAACCTAAGCTTCACGCCTAGGGCGTTGCTCCACCAGATCAAACAGTTAGGGCCTTAGAAGTCAACGCCCGAAGCATAAAATACAAAATAAATAGAACAGTTTTGCCATTGTATAAAACGAATAATTGCAACCAGTGTAAAAGTTATGGTCATTTCTACGTTCCGGGCAACCTAGGCTTCACCCTGGGGCGTCGTTCCACCAGATCGAGTAGTTAGGGCCTAAGAAGTGAACGCCAGAAACATAAAATACAATATAAATACAACAGTTTTTCCATCGTATAAAACGAATAGTTGCAACCAGTATGAAAGTTAACGTCATTTCTACTTTCCGAGCAACCTAGGCTTCACCCTAGGGCGTTGCTCCAACAGATTGGATAGTTAGGACCTTAGAAGTCAACGCCCTAACCATAAAATGCAAAAAAAATACAACAGTGTTTCCATCATATAACAGGAATAATTGCAATCAGTTTGAAAGTGATGGCCAATTCTACGTTCCGGGCAACCTAGGCTTCGCCCTAGGGCGTTGCTCCACCATATCGAATAGATAGTGCCTTAGAAGTCAACACCAGAAGCATAAAATACGATATAAATTCAACAGCTTTTCCATCGTATAAAACGAATAATTGCAACCAGTATGAAACTTATGGTCATTTCTACTTTCCGAGCAAGCTAGGCTTCACCCTAGGGCGTTGCTCCAACAGATTGAATAGTTAGGGCCTTAGAAGTCAACGACCGAAGCATAAAATGCAATAAGAATACAACAGTGTATCCATCATATAACAGGAATAATTGCAACCAGTTTGAAAGTGATGGCCAATTCTACGTTCCGGGCAACCTAGGCTTCACTCTAGGGCGTTGCTCCAACAGGTTGTATAGTTAGGGCCTTAGAAGTCAACGCCCGAACCATAAAATGCAAAAAAAATACAACAGTGTTTCCATCATATAACAGGAATAATTGCAACCAGTTTGAAAGTGAAGGCCAATTCTACGTTCCGGGCAACCTAGGCTTCACTCTATTGCGTTGCTCCACCAGATCGAATAGTTAGTGCCTTAGAAGTCAACGCTAGAAGCATAAAATACAATATAAATACAACAGCTTTCCATCGTATAAAACGAATAATTGCAACCAGTATGAAACTTATGGACATTTCTACTTTCTGAGCAACCTAGGCTTCACCCTAGGGCGTTGCTCCAACAGATTGAATAGTTAGGGCCTTAGAAGTCAACGCCCGAACCATAAAACGCCAAAAAAATACAACAGTGTTTCCATCATATAACAGGAATAATTGCAACCAGTTTGAAAGTGGTGGCCAATTCTACGTTCCGGGCAACCTAGGTTTCACTCCAGGGCGTTGCTGCACCAGACCGAATAGTTACGGCCTAAGAAGTCAACGCCAGAAGCATAAAATGCAATAAAAATACAACAGTTTTTCCATCATATAACAGGAATAATTGCAACCAGTTTGACAGTGATGATCATTTCTACGTTCCGGGCAACCTAGGCTTCACTCTGGGGCGTTGATCCGCCAGATCTAATAGTTAGTGCCTTAGAAGTCAACGCCCGAAGCATAAAATACGATATAAATACAACAGCTTTTCCATCGTATTAAATGAATAATTGCAAACAGTGTGAAAGTAGTGGTCATTTCTACGTTCCGAGCATCCTAGGCTTCACTCTAGGGCGGTGCTCCACCATATCGAATAGCTACGGGCTTAGAAGCCTACGCCTGAAGCATAAAATACAATACAAATACAACAGCCTTTTCATCGTATAACAGGAATAATTTCAACAAGCGTGAAAGTAATGATCATTTCGGCGTTTCGGGCATCCTAGACTTAACTCCGAGGCATTGCTCCACCAGATCGAATAGTTAGGGCCTAAGAAGTAAACGCCAGAAGCATAAAATACAATATAAATACAACAGTTTTTCCATCGTATAAAACAAATAATTGCAACCAGTATGAGACTTATGGTAATTTCCACTTTCCGAGCAACCTAGGGTGCACCCTAAGGCGTTGCTCCAACAGATTCAATATTTAGGGCCTTAGAAGTCAACGCCAGAAGCATAAAATACAAAATAAATAGAACAGTTTTTCCATCGTAGAAAACGAACAATTGCAACCTGTGTGAAGGTTATGGTCATATCTACGTTCCGGGCAACCTAGGCTTCACTGTAGGGTGTTGCTCCACCAGATCGAATAGGTAGGGCCATAGAAGTCTCCGCCCGAAGCATAAAATGCAATATAAATACAACAGTTTTTCCACCGTATAAAAGGATTAATTGCAACCAGTTTGAAAGTGATGATCATTTCGGCGTTTCGGGCATCCTAGACTTAACTCCGAGGCATTGCTCCACCAGATCGAATAGTTAGGGCCTAAGAAGTAAACGCCAGAAGCATAAAATACAATATAAATACAACAGTTTTTCCATCGTATAAAACAAATAATTGCAACCAGTATGAGACTTATGGTCATTTCCACTTTCCGAGCAACCTAGGCTGCACCCTAAGGCGTTGCTCCAACAGGTACAATAGTTAGGGCCGTAGAAGTCAACGCCCGAACCATAAAATGCAAAAAAAATACAACAGTGTTACCATCATATAACAGGAATAATTGCAACCAGTTTGAAAGTGATGGCCAATTCTACGTTCCGGGCAACCTAGGCTTCACTCTGTTTCGTTGCTCCACCAGATCGAATAGTTAGTGCCTTAGAAGTCAGCGCCAGAAGCATAAAATACAATATAAATACAACAGTTTTTCCATCGTATAAAACGAATAATTGCAACCAGTATGAGACTTATGGTCATTTCTACGTTCCGAGCAACGTAGGCTTCACCCTAGGGCGTTGATCCAACAGATTCAATATTTAGGGCCTTAGAAGTCAACGCCAGAAGCATAAAATACAAAATAAATAGAACAGTTTTTCCATCGTATAAAACGAATAATAGCAACCAGTGTGAAAGTTATGATCATTTCTACGTTCCGGCAACCTAGGCTTCACCCCAGGGCGTTGTTCCACCAGATCGAATAGTTAGGGGCTAAGAAGTGAACGCCAGCAGCATAAAATACAATATAAATACAATAGTTCTTCCATCATATAAAACGAATAATTGCAACCAGTATGAAAGTTATGTTCATTTCTACGTTCCGGGCAACCTAGGCTTCACTCTATGGCGTTCTTCCACCACATCCAATAGCTGCGGCCTCAGAAGTCAACGCCTGAAGCATAAAATACAATAAAAATACAACAGTCTGTCCATCCTATAACAGGAATAATTGCAACCCTTGTGAAAGTGATGTTCATTTGTACGTTCCAGGCAACCTAGGCATCACTCTAGGGCGTTGTCCCACCAGATCGAATTGTTAGGTCCTAAGAAGTCAACGCCAGAAGCATAAGATACAATATAAATATAACAGTTTTTCCATCGTATAGAACGAATAATAGCAACCAGTGTGAAAGTTATGGTCATTTCTACGTTCCGAGCAACCTAAGCTTCACGCCTAGGGCGTTGCTCCACCAGATCAAACAGTTAGGGCCTTAGAAGTCAACGCCCGAAGCATAAAATACAAAATAAATAGAACAGTTTTGCCATTGTATAAAACGAATAATTGCAACCAGTGTAAAAGTTATGGTCATTTCTACGTTCCGGGCAACCTAGGCTTCACCCTGGGGCGTCGTTCCACCAGATCGAGTAGTTAGGGCCTAAGAAGTGAACGCCAGAAACATAAAATACAATATAAATACAACAGTTTTTCCATCGTATAAAACGAATAGTTGCAACCAGTATGAAAGTTAACGTCATTTCTACGTTCCGGGCAACCTAGGCTTCACTCTAGGGTGTTGCTCCACCAGATCGAATAGTTACGGCCTAAGAAGTCAACACCAGAAGCATAAAATACGATATAAATACAACTGCTTTTCCATCGCATAAAACGAATAATTGCAACCAGTATGAAACTTATGGTCATTTCTACTTTCCGAGCAAGCTAGGCTTCACCATAGGGCGTTGCTCCAACAGATTGAATAGTTAGGGCCTTAGAAGTCAACGCCCGAAGCATAAAATGCATTAAGAATACAACAGTGTATCCATCATATAACAGGAATAATTGCAACCAGATTGAAAGCAATCGCCAATTCTACGTTCCGGGCAACCTAGGCTTCGCTCCAGGGCGTTGTTCCACCTGATCGAATAGTTAGTGCCTTAGAAGTCAACGCCAGAAGCATAAAATACAATATAAATACAACAGTTTTTCCATCGTATAAAACGAATAATTGCAACCAGTATGAAACTTATGGTCATTTCTACTTTCCGAGCAACCTAGGCTTCACCCTAGGGCGTTGCTCCAACAGATTGGATAGTTAGGACCTTAGAAGTCAACGCCCTAACCATAAAATGCAAAAAAAATACAACAGTGTTTCCATCATATAACAGGAATAATTGCAATCAGTTTGAAAGTGATGGCCAATTCTACGTTCCGGGCAACCTAGGCTTCGCCCTAGGGCGTTGCTCCACCATATCGAATAGATAGTGCCTTAGAAGTCAACACCAGAAGCATAAAATACGATATAAATTCAACAGCTTTTCCATCGTATAAAACGAATAATTGCAACCAGTATGAAACTTATGGTCATTTCTACTTTCCGAGCAAGCTAGGCTTCACCCTAGGGCGTTGCTCCAACAGATTGAATAGTTAGGGCCTTAGAAGTCAACGACCGAAGCATAAAATGCAATAAGAATACAACAGTGTATCCATCATATAACAGGAATAATTGCAACCAGTTTGAAAGTGATGGCCAATTCTACGTTCCGGGCAACCTAGGCTTCACTCTAGGGCGTTGCTCCAACAGGTTGTATAGTTAGGGCCTTAGAAGTCAACGCCCGAACCATAAAATGCAAAAAAAATACAACAGTGTTTCCATCATATAACAGGAATAATTGCAACCAGTTTGAAAGTGAAGGCCAATTCTACGTTCCGGGCAACCTAGGCTTCACTCTATTGCGTTGCTCCACCAGATCGAATAGTTAGTGCCTTAGAAGTCAACGCTAGAAGCATAAAATACAATATAAATACAACAGCTTTCCATCGTATAAAACGAATAATTGCAACCAGTATGAAACTTATGGACATTTCTACTTTCTGAGCAACCTAGGCTTCACCCTAGGGCGTTGCTCCAACAGATTGAATAGTTAGGGCCTTAGAAGTCAACGCCCGAACCATAAAACGCCAAAAAAATACAACAGTGTTTCCATCATATAACAGGAATAATTGCAACCAGTTTGAAAGTGGTGGCCAATTCTACGTTCCGGGCAACCTAGGTTTCACTCCAGGGCGTTGCTGCACCAGACCGAATAGTTACGGCCTAAGAAGTCAACGCCAGAAGCATAAAATGCAATAAAAATACAACAGTTTTTCCATCATATAACAGGAATAATTGCAACCAGTTTGACAGTGATGATCATTTCTACGTTCCGGGCAACCTAGGCTTCACTCTGGGGCGTTGATCCGCCAGATCTAATAGTTAGTGCCTTAGAAGTCAACGCCTGAAGCATAAAATACGATATAAATACAACAGCTTTTCCATCGTATTAAATGAATAATTGCAAACAGTGTGAAAGTAGTGGTCATTTCTACGTTCCGAGCATCCTAGGCTTCACTCTAGGGCGGTGCTCCACCATATCGAATAGCTACGGGCTTAGAAGCCTACGCCTGAAGCATAAAATACAATGCAAATACAACAGCCTTTTCATCGTATAACAGGAATAATTTCAACAAGCGTGAAAGTAATGATCATTTCGGCGTTTCGGGCATCCTAGACTTAACTCCGAGGCATTGCTCCACCAGATCGAATAGTTAGGGCCTAAGAAGTAAACGCCAGAAGCATAAAATACAATATAAATACAACAGTTTTTCCATCGTATAAAACAAATAATTGCAACCAGTATGAGACTTATGGTAATTTCCACTTTCCGAGCAACCTAGGGTGCACCCTAAGGCGTTGCTCCAACAGATTCAATATTTAGGGCCTTAGAAGTCAACGCCAGAAGCATAAAATACAAAATAAATAGAACAGTTTTTCCATCGTAGAAAACGAACAATTGCAACCTGTGTGAAGGTTATGGTCATATCTACGTTCCGGGCAACCTAGGCTTCACTGTAGGGTGTTGCTCCACCAGATCGAATAGGTAGGGCCATAGAAGTCTCCGCCCGAAGCATAAAATGCAATATAAATACAACAGTTTTTCCACCGTATAAAAGGATTAATTGCAACCAGTTTGAAAGTGATGATCATTTCTACGTTCCGGGCAACCTCGGCTTCACTCTAGGGCGTTGCTCCACCAGATCGAACACTTAGGGCCTAAGAAGTCTACGCCAGAAGCATAAAATACGATATAAATGCAACAGTTTTTCCATCGTATAAAACGAATAATTGCAACCAGTATGAAACTTATGTTCATTTCTACTTTCCGAGCCACCTAGGCTTCACTCTAGGGCGTTGCTCCAACAGATTGAATAGTTAGGGCCTTAGAAGTCAACGCCCGAACCATAAAATGCAAAAAAAATACAACAGTGTTTCCATCATATATCAGGAATAATTGCAACCAGTTTGAAAGTGATGGCCAATTCTACGTTCCGGGCAACCTAGGTTTCACTCCAGGGCGTTGCTCCACCAGACCGAATAGTTGCGGCCTAAGAAGTCAACACCAGAAGCATAAAATACGATATAAATACAACAGCTTTTCCATCGTATAAAACGAATAATTGCAACCAGTATGAAACTTATGGTCATTTCTACTTTCCGAGCAAGCTAGGCTTCACCCTAGGGCGTTGCTCCAACAGATTGAATAGTTAGGGCCTTAGAAGTCAACGCCCGAAGCATAAAATGCAATAAGAATACAACAGAGTATCCATCATATAACAGGAATAATTGCAACCAGTTTGAAAGCGATGGCCAATTCTACGTTCCGGGCAACCTAGGCTTCGCCCTAGGGCGTTGCTCCACCATATCGAATAGATAGTGCCTTAGAAGTCAACGCCAGAAGCATAAAATACGATATAAATACAACAGTTTTTCCATCGTATAAAACGAATAATTGCAACCAGTATGAAACTTATGTTCATTTCAACTTTCCGAGCAACCTAGGCTTCACCCTAGGGCGTTGCTCCAACAGATTGAATAGTTAGGGCCCTAGAAGTCAATGCCCGAACCATAAAATGCAAAAAAAATACAACAGTGTTTCCATCATATATCAGGAATAATTGCAACCAGTTTGAAAGTGATGGCCAATTCTACGTTCCGGGCAACCTAGGTTTCACTCCAGGGCGTTGCTCCACCAGACCGAATAGTTACGGCCTAAGAAGTCAACACCAGAAGCATAAAATACGATATAAATACAACAGCTTTTCCATCGTATAAAACGAATAATTGCAACCAGTATGAAACTTATGGTCATTTCTACTTTCCGAGCAAGCTAGGCTTCACCCTAGGGCGTTGCTCCAACAGATTGAATAGTTAGGGCCTTAGAAGACAACGACCGAAGCATAAAATGCAATAAGAATACAACAGTGTATCCATCATATAACAGGAATAATTTCAACCAGTTTGAAAGTGATGGCCAATTCTACGTTCCGGGCAACCTAGGCTTCACTCTAGGGCGTTGCTCCAACAGGTTGTATAGTTAGGGCCTTAGAAGTCAACGCCCGAACCATAAAATGCAATAAAAATACAACAGTGTATCCATCATATAACAGGAATGATTGCAACCAGTTTGAAAGTGAAGGCCAATTCTACGTTCCGGGCAACCTAGGCTTCACTCTATTGCGTTGCTCCACCAGATCGAATAGTTAGTGCCTTAGAAGTCAACGCCAGAAGCATAAAATACAATATAAATACAACAGCTTTCCATCGTATAAAACGAATAATTGCAACCAGTATGAAACTTATGGAGATTTCTACTTTCTGAGCAACCTAGGCTTCACCCTAGGGCGTTGCTCCAACAGATTGAATAGTTAGGGCCTTAGAAGTCAACGCCCGAACCATAAAACGCAAAAAAAATACAACAGTGTTTCCATCATATAACAGGAATAATTGCAACCAGTTTGAAAGTGGTGGCCAATTCTACGTTCCGGGCAACCTAGGCTTCACTCTATGGCGTGGCTCCACCAGATCGAATAGTTAGTGCCTTAGAAGTCAACGCCAGAAGCATAAAATACAATATAAATACAACAGCTTTTCCATCGTATAAAACGAATAATTGCAACCAGTATGAAACTTATGGTCATTTCAACTTTCCGAGCAACCTAGGATTCACCCTAGAGCGTTGGTCCAACGGATTGAATAGTTAGGGCCTTAGAAGTCAACGCCCGAACCATAAAATGCAAAAAAAATACAACAGTGTTTCCATCATATATCAGGAATAATTGCAACCAGTATGAAAGTGATGGCCAATTCTACGTTCCGGGCAACCTAGGTATCACTCCCGGCCGTTGCTCCACCAGACCGAATAGTTACGACCTAAGAAGTCAACGCCAGAAGCATAAAATACGATATAAATACAACAGCTTTTCCATCGTATAAAACGAATAATTGCAACCAGTATGAAACTTATGGTCATTTCTACTTTCCGAGCAAGCTAGGCTTCACCCTAGGGCGTTGGTCCAACAGATTGAACAGTTAGGGCCTTAGAAGTCAACGCCCGAAGCATAAAATGCAATAAAAATACAACAGTGTATCCATCATATAACAGGAATAATTGCAACCAGTTTGAAAGCGATGGTCAAATCTACGTTCCGGGCAACCTAGGCTTCACTCCAGGGCGTTGCTCCACCTGATCGAATAGTTAGTGCCTTAGAAGTCAACGCCAGAAGCATAAAATACAATATAAATACAACAGTTTTTCCATCGTATAAAACTAATAATTGCAACCAGTATGAAACTTATGGTCATTTCTACTTTGCGAGCAACCTAGGCTTCACCCTAGGGCGTTGCTCTAACAGATTGAATAGTTAGGGCCTTAGACGTCAACGCCCGAACCATAAAATGCAAAAAAAATACAACAGTGTTTCCATCATATAACAGGAATAATTGCAACCAGTTTGAAAGTGAAGGCCAATTCTACGTTCCGGGCAACCTAGGCTTCACTCTATTGCGTTGTTCCACCAGATCGAATAGCTAGTGCCTTAGAAGTCAACGCCAGAAGCATAAAATACAATATAAATACAACAGCTTTCCATCGTATAAAACGAATAATTGCAACCAGTATGAAACTTATGGACATTTCTACTTTCTGAGCAACCTAGGCTTCACCCTAGGGCGTTGCTCCAACAGATTGAATAGTTAGGGCCTAAGAAGTCAACGCCCGAAGCATAAAATGCAATAAAAATACAACAGTGTTTCCATCGTATAAAACCAATAATTCCAACCAGTATGAAACTTATGGTCATTTCTACTTTCCGAGCAAGCTAGGATTCACCCTTGGGCCTTGCTCCAACAGACTGAATAGTTAGGACCTTAGAAGTGAACGCCCGGAACATAAAATGCAATAAAAATACAACAGTGTTTCCATCATATAACAGGAATAATTGCAACCAGTTTGAAAGTGATGGCCAATTCTACGTTCCGCGCAACCTAGGCTTCTCT
Source organism: Calliopsis andreniformis (assembly GCF_051401765.1). Classification (NCBI taxonomy): domain Eukaryota; kingdom Metazoa; phylum Arthropoda; class Insecta; order Hymenoptera; family Andrenidae; genus Calliopsis; species Calliopsis andreniformis. Next base: position 3,838,649 of record NW_027480436.1, on the reverse strand, counting down.
CTAGGGCGTTGCTCCAACATATTGAATAGATAGGGCCTTAGAAGTCAACCCCAGAGGGTTAAAGTACAATATAAATACAACAGCGATTCCATCGTATAAAACGAATAATTGCAACCAGTGTGAAAGTTATGGTCATTTCTACATTCCGAGCAACCTAGGATTCACTCTAGGGCGTTGCTCCACCAGATCGATTAGTTAGGTCCTTAGAAGGAAACGCCAGAAGCATAAAATACGATATAAATACAACAGCGTTTCCATCGTATAAAACGAATAATTGCAACCAGTGTGAAAGTCATGGTCATTTCTACATTCCGAGCAACCTAGGATTCACTCTAGGGCGTTGCTCCACCAGATCGAATAGTTAGGTCCTTAGAAGTAAACGCCAGAAGCATAAAATGCGATATAAATACAACAGCGTTTCCATCGTATAAAACGAGTAATTGCAACCAGTGTGAAAGTTATGGTCATTTCTACATTTCGAGCAACCTAGGATTCACTCTAGGGCGTTGCTCCACCAGATCCAATAGTTAGGTCCTAACAAGAGAACGCCAGAGGCATAAAATGCAATCAAAATACAACAGTTTTTCCATCGTATGAAACAAATAATTGCAACCAGTATGAAGCATATTGTCATTTCTACTTTCCGAGCAACCTAGGCTTCACCCTAGGGCGTTGCTCCAACGGATTGAATATGTTAGGGCCTTAGAAGTCAACGCCCGAACCATAAAATGCAAAAAAAATACAACGGTGTTTCCATCATATAACAGGAATAATTGCAAGCAGTTTGAAAGTGATGGCCAATTCTACGTTCCGGGCAACCTAGGTTTCACTCCAGGGCGTTTCTCCACCAGACCGAATAGTTACGGCCTAAGAAGTCAGCGCCAGAAGCATAAAATACGATATAAATACAACAGCTTTTCCATCGTATAAAACAAATAATTGCAACCAGTGTGAAAGTAATGGTCATTTCTACGTTCCGAGCACCCTAGGCTTCACCCTAGGGCGTTGTTCCACCAGATGGAATAGTTAGGGCATAAGAAGTCAACGCCAGAAACATAAAATACAATACAAATACGACAGTTTTTCCATCGTATAAAATGAATAATTGCAAACATTGCGAAAGTAACGGTCATTTCTACGTTCCGGGCAACCTAGGCGTCACTCTAGTGCGTTGCTCCACCACATATAATAGCTACGGCCTTAGACGTCAACGACAGAAGCATAAAATGCAATAAAGATGCAACGGCTTTTCCATCGTATAAAACGAATAATTGCAACCAGTGTGAAAGTTATTGTCATTTCTACTTTCCGGGCAACCCAGGCTTCACCCTAGGGCGTTGCTCCAACAGATTGAATAGTTAGGGCCTTAGAAGTCAATGCCCGAAGCATAAAATTCAATAGAAATACAACAGTTTTTCCATCGTATAAAACGAATAATTGCAACCAGTATGAAAGTTAACGTCATTTCTACTTTCCGGGCAACCTAGGCTACACCCTAGGGCGTTGCTCCAACAGATTGAATAGTTAGGGCCTTAGAAGTCAATGCCCGAAGCATAAAATTCAATAGAAATACAACAGTTTTTCCATCATATAACAGGAATAATTGCAACCAGTTTGAAGGTGATGATCATTTCTACGTTCCGGGCAACCTAGGCTTCACTCTGGGGCGTTACTCCGCCAAATCGAACAGTTAATGCCTTAGAAGTCAACGCCAGAAGCATAAGATACAATATAAATACAACAGTTTATCCATCGTATAAAACGAATAATTGCAACCAGTAAGGAAGTGATGGTCATTTCTACGTTCTGGGCAACCTAGGCCTCACTCCAGGGCGTTGTTCCACCAGATTGAATAGTTAGGGCCTATGAAATCAACGGCAGAAGCATAAAATACAATATAAATATAACAGTATCTCTATCGTATAAAACGAATAATTTCAACCATTGTGAATGTTATGGTCTTTTCTACATTCCGAGCAACCTAGGCTTCACTCTGGGGCGTTGATCCACCAGATAGAATAGGTAGGGCCATAGAAGTCTACGCCCGAAGCATAAAATACTATAAATATACAAGAGTTTTTCCATCGTATATCAGGAATAATTGCAACCAGTGTGAAAGTGATGGTCATTTCTACGTTCCGGGCAACGTAGGCTTCACGCTAGGGCGTTGTTCCACCAGATCAAACAGCGAGGGCCTTGGAAGTCAACGCCCGAAGCATAAAATACAAAATAAATAGAACAGTTTTTCCATTGTATAAAACGAATAATTGCAACCAGTATGAAAGTTATGGTCATTTCTACTTTCCGAGCAACCTAGGCTTCACTCTAGGCCGTTGTTCCAACAGATGGAATAGTTAGGGCCTTAGAAGTCAACGCCCGAAGCATAAAATGCAATAAAAATACAACAGTGTTTCCATCATATAACAGGAATAATTGCAACCTGTTTGAAAGTGATGGCCAATTCTACGTTCCGCGCAACCTAGGCTTCACTCCAGGGCGTTGCTCCACCAGATCGAATAGTTACGGCCTAAGAAGTCAACGCCAGAAGCATAAAATACGATATAAATACAACAGCTTTTCCATCGTATAAAACGAATAATTGCAACCAGTGTGAAGGTAATGGTCATTTCTACGTTCCAAGCACCCTAGGCGTCACTCTAGGGCGTTGCCCCACCACATCTAATAGCTACGGCCTTAGAAGCCAACGCCAGAGGCATAAAATACAATATAAATACAACAGCCGTTACACCGTATAAAACGAATAATTGCAAACTGTGTGAAGGTTATGGTCATATCTACGTTCCGGGCAACCTACGCTTCACTGTAGGGCGTTGCTCCACCAGATCGAAGTGTTAGGGCCTAAGAAGTCAACGCCGGAAGCATAAAATACGATATAAATACAACAGCTTTTCCATCGTATAAAACGAATAATTGCAACCAGTGTGAAAGTAATGGTCATTTCTACGTTCCGAGCACCCTAGGCTTCACCCTAGGGCGTTGTCCCACCAGATGGAATAGTTAGGGCATAAGAAGTCAACGCCAGAAACATAAAATACAATACAAATACGACAGTTTTTCCATCGTATAAAATGAATAATTGCAAACATTGCGAAAGTAACGGTCATTTCTACGTTCCGGGCAACCTAGGCGTCACTCTAGTGCGTTGCTCCACCACATATAATAGCTACGGCCTTAGACGTCAACGACAGAAGCATAAAATGCAATAAAGATGCAACAGCTTTTCCATCGTATAAAACGAATAATTGCAACCAGTGTGAAAGTTATTGTCATTTCTACTTTCCGGGCAATCCAGGCTTCACCCTAGGGCGTTGCTCCAACAGATTGAATAGTTAGGGCCTTAGAAGTCAATGCCCGAAGCATAAAATTCAATAGAAATACAACAGTTTTTCCATCGTATAAAACGAATAATTGCAACCAGTATGAAAGTTAACGTCATTTCTACTTTCCGGGCAACCTAGGCTACACCCTAGGGCGTTGCTCCAACAGATTGAATAGTTAGGGCCTTAGAAGTCAATGCCCGAAGCATAAAATTCAATAGAAATACAACAGTTTTTCCATCATATAACAGGAATAATTGCAACCAGTTTGAAGGTGATGATCATTTCTACGTTCCGGGCAACCTAGGCTTCACTCTGGGGCGTTGCTCCGCCAGATCGAACAGTTAGTGCCTTAGAAGTCAACGCCAGAAGCATAAGATACAATATAAATACAACAGTTTATCCATCGTATAAAACGAATAATTGCAACCAGTATGGAAGTGATGGTCATTTCTACGTTCTGGGCAACCTAGGCCTCACTCCAGGGCGTTGTTCCACCAGATTGAATAGTTAGGGCCTATGAAATCAACGGCAGAAGCATAAAATACAATATAAATATAACAGTTTCTCTATCGTATAAAACGAATAATTTCAACCATTGTGAATGTTATGGTCTTTTCTACATTCCGAGCAACCTAGGCTTCACTCTGGGGCGTTGATCCACCAGATAGAATAGGTAGGGCCATAGAAGTCTACGCCCGAAGCATAAAATACAATAAATATACAAGAGTTTTTCCATCGTATATCAGAAATAATTGCAACCAGTGTGAAAGTGATGGTCATTTCTACGTTCCGGGCAACGTAGGCTTCACGCTAGGGCGTTGTTCCACCAGATCAAACAGCGAGGGCCTTGGAAGTCAACGCCCGAAGCATAAAATACAAAATAAATAGAACAGTTTTTCCATTGTATAAAACGAATAATTGCAACCAGTATGAAAGTTATGGTCATTTCTACTTACCGAGCAACCTAGGCTTCACTCTAGGCCGTTGTTCCAACAGATGGAATAGTTAGGGCCTTAGAAGTCAACGCCCGAAGCATAAAATGCAATAAAAATACAACAGTGTTTCCATCATATAACAGGAATAATTGCAACCTGTTTGAAAGTGATGGCCAATTCTACGTTCCGCGCAACCTAGGCTTCACTCCAGGGCGTTGCTCCACCAGATCGAATAGTTACGGCCTAAGAAGTCAACGCCAGAAGCATAAAATACGATATAAATACAACAGCTTTTCCATCGTATAAAACGAATAATTGCAACCAGTGTGAAGGTAATGGTCATTTCTACGTTCCAAGCACCCTAGGCGTCACTCTAGGGCGTTGCCCCACCACATCTAATAGCTACGGCCTTAGAAGCCAACGCCAGAGGCATAAAATACAATATAAATACAACAGCCGTTACACCGTATAAAACGAATAATTGCAGACTGTGTGAAGGTTATGGTCATATCTACGTTCCGGGCAACCTAGGCTTCACTGTAGGGCGTTGCTCCACCAGATCGAAGTGTTAGGGCCTAAGAAGTCAACGCCGGAAGCATAAAATACGATATAAATACAACAGCTTTTCCATCGTACTAAATGAATAATTGCAAACAGTGTGAAAGTAGTGGTCATTTCTACGTTCCGAGCATCCTAGGCTTCACTCTAGGGCGGTGCTCCGCCATATCGAATAGCTACGGCCTTAGAAGCCTACGCCTGAAGCATAAAATACAATATAAATACAACAGCCTTTTCATCGTATAACAGGAATAATTTCAACAAGTGTGAAAGTAATGATCATTTCGGCGTTTCGGGCATCCTAGACTTAACTCTGAGGCATTGCTCCACCAGATCGAATAGTTAGGGCCTAAGAAGTCAACGCCAGAAGCATAAAATACAATATAAATACAACAGTTTTTCCATCGTATAAAACGAATAATTGCAACCAGAATGAGACTTATGGTCATTTCCACGTTCCGAGCAACCTAGGCTTCACCCTAGGGCGTTGATCCAACAGATTGAATATTTAGGGCCTTAGAAGTCAACGCCCGAAGCATAAAATACAATATAAATACAACAGTTTTTCCATCGTATAAAACGAATAATTGCAACCAGTATGAAAGTTATGGTCATTTCTACTTTCCGGGTAACCTAGGCTTCACCCTAGGGCGTTGCTCCAACAGATCGAATATCCACGGCCTCAGAAGTCAACGCCTGAAGCATAAAATACAATAAAAATACAACAGTCTTTAAATCCTATAACTGGAATAATTGCAACCCGTGTGAAAGTGATGGTCATTTGTACGTTCCAGGCAACCTAGGCTTCACTCTAGGGCTTTGTTCCACCAGATCGAATTGTTAGGGCCTAGGAAGTCAACGCCAGAAGCATAAGGTACAATATAAATATAACAGTTTTTCCATCGTATAGAACGGATAATAGCATCCAGTGTGAAAGTTATGGTCATTTCTACGTTCCGGGCAACCTCGGCTTCACTCTAGGGCGTTGCTCCTCCAGATCAAACAGTTAGTTCCTTAGAAGTCAACGCCCGAAGCATAAAATACAAAATAAATAGAACAGTTTTTCCATCGTATAAAACGAATAATAGCAACCAGTGTAAAAGTTATGATCATTTCTACGTTCCGGCAACCTAGGCTTCACACCAGGGCGTTGTTCTACCAGATCGAATAGTTAGGGGCTAAGAAGTGAACGCCAGCACCATAAAATACAATATAAATACAATAGTTCTTCCATCATATAAAACGAATAATTGCAACCAGTATGAAAGTTATGGTCATTTCTACGTTCCATGCAACCTAGGCTTCACTCTATGGCGTTCTTCCACCACATCCAATAGCTGCGGCCTCAGAAGTCAACGCCTGAAGCATAAAATACAATAAAAATACAACAGTCTTTCCATCCTATAACAGGAATAATTGCAACCCTTGTGAAAGTGATGTTCATTTGTACGTTCCAGGCAACCTAGGCATCACTCTAGGGCGTTGTTCCACCAGATCGAATTGTTAGGGCCTAAGAAGTCAACGCCAGAAGCATAAGATACAATATAAATATAACAGTTTTTCCATCCTATCGAACGAATAATAGCAACCAGTGTGAAAGTTATGGTCATTTCTACGTTCCGTGCAACCTAGGCTTCACGCCTAGGGCGTTGCTCCACCAGATCAAACAGTTAGGGCCTTAGAAGTCAACGCCCGAAGCATAAAATACAAAATAAATAGAACAGTTTTTCCATTGTATAAAACGAATAATTGCAACCAGTGTAAAAGTTATGGTCATTTCTACGTTCCGGGCAACCTAGGCTTCACCCTAGGGCGTTGCTCCAACAGATTGAATAGTTACGGCCTTAGAAGGCAATGCCCGAAGCATAAAATGCAATAAAAATACAACAGTTTTTCCATCATATAACAGGAATAAATGCAACCAGTTTGAAAGTGATGATCATTTCTACGTTCCGGGCAACCTAGGCATCACTCTGGGGCGTTGCTCCGCCAGATCGAATAGTTAGTGCCTTAGAAGTCAACGCCAGAAGCATAAGATACAATATAAATACAACAGTTTTTCCATCGTATAAAACGAATAATTGCTACCAGTATGGAAGTGATGGTCATTTCTACGTTCCGGGCAACCTAGGCTACACCCTAGGGCGTTGCTCCAACAGATTGAATGGTTAGGGCCTTAGAAGTCAATGCCCGAAGCATAAAATGCAATAAAAATACAACAGTTTTTCCATCATATAACAGGAATAATTGCAACCATTGTGAATGTTATGGTCTTTTCTACATTCCGAGCAACCTAGGCTTCACTCTAGGGCGTTGATCCACCAGATCAAACAGTTAGGGCCTTAGAAGCCAACGCCCGAAGCATTAAATACAAAATAAATGGAACAGTTTTTCCATCGTATAAAACGAATAATTGCTACCGGTGTGAAAGTTATGGACATTTCTACGTTCCGGGCAACATAGGCTTCACCCTAGGGCGTTGTTCCACCAGATGGAATAGTTAGGGCATAAGAAGTCAACGCCCGAAGCATAAAATGCAACAAAAATACAACAGCTTTTCCATCATATAACAGGAATAATTGCAACCAGTTTGAAAGTGATGGTCATTTCTACGTTCCGGGCAACCTAGGCTTCACCCTAGGGCGTAGCTCCACCAGATCGAATAGTTAGTGCCTTAGAAGTCAACGCCAGAAGCACAAAATACAGTATAAATACAACAGTTTTTCCATTGTATAGCATGACTAATTGCAACCAGTGCGAAAGTAAAGATAATTTCGACGTTTCGGGCATCCTAGACTTAACTGTGTGGCATTACTCCACCAGATCGAGTAGTTAGGACCTAAGAAGTCAACGCCAGAAGCATAAAATGCAATATTAATACAACAGTTTTTCCATCGTATAAAACGAATAATTGCTACCGGTGTGAAAGTTATGGTCATTTCTACGTTCCGGGCAACCTAGGCTTCACCCTAGGGCGTTGCTCCACCAGATAGAATAGTTACTGCCTTAGAAGTCAACGCCAGGAGCACAAAATACAATATAAATACAACAGTTTTTCCTTCATATAAAACGAATAATTGCAACCAGTAGGAAAGTTATGGTCACTTCTACTTTACGGGCAACCTAGGCTACACCCTAGGGCGTTGCTACAACAGATTGAATAGTTAGGGCCTTATAAGTCAATGCCCGAAGCATAAAATGCAATAAAAATACAACAGCTTTTCCATCATATAACAGCAATAATGCCAACCAGTTTGAAAGTGATGGTCATTTCTACGTTCCGGGCAACCTAGGCTTCACCCTAGGGCGTTGTTCCAACAGATTGATTAGTTAGGGCCTTAGAAGTCAACGTCAGAAGCATAAAATACAGTATAAATACAACAGTTTTTCCATTGTATAGCATGACTAATTGCAACCAGTGCGAAAGTAACGATCATTTCGACGTTTCGGGCATCCTAGACTTAACTCTGAGGCGTTGCTCCACCAGATCGAAGAGTTAGGGTCTAAGAAGTCAACACGGGAAGCATAAAATACAATATAAATACAACAGCTTTTCCATCGTAGAAAACGAACAATTGCAACCTGTGTGAAGGTTATGGTCATATCTACGTTCCGGGCAACCTAGGCTTCACTGTAGGGTGTTGCTCCACCAGATCGAATAGGTAGGGCCATAGAAGTCTCCGCCCGAAGCATAAAATGCAATATAAATACAACAGTTTTTCCATCGTATAACAGGATTAATTGCAACCAGTTTGAAAGTGATGATCATTTCTACGTTCCGGGCAACCTCGGCTTCACTCTAGGGCGTTGCTCCACCAGATCGAACACTTAGGGCCTAAGAAGTCTACGCCAGAAGCATAAAATACGATATAAATGCAACAGTTTTTCCATCGTATAAAACGAATAATTGCAACCAGTATGAAACTTATGTTCATTTCTACTTTCCGAGCAACCTAGGCTTCACTCTAGGGCGTTGCTCCAACAGATTGAATAGTTAGGGCCTTAGAAGTCAACGCCCGAACCATAAAATGCAAAAAAAATACAACAGTGTTTCCATCATATATCAGGAATAATTGCAACCAGTTTGAAAGTGATGGCCAATTCTACGTTCCGGGCAACCTAGGTTTCACTCCAGGGCGTTGCTCCACCAGACCGAATAGTTACGGCCTAAGAAGTCAACACCAGAAGCATAAAATACGATATAAATACAACAGCTTTTCCATCGTATAAAACGAATAATTGCAACCAGTATGAAACTTATGGTCATTTCTACTTTCCGAGCAAGCTAGGCTTCACCCTAGGGCGTTGCTCCAACAGATTGAATAGTTAGGGCCTTAGAAGTCAACGCCCGAAGCATAAAATGCAATAAGAATACAACAGTGTATCCATCATATAACAGGAATAATTGCAACCAGTTTGAAAGCGATGGCCAATTCTACGTTCCGGGCAACCTAGGCTTCACTCCAGGGCGTTGTTCCACCTGATCGAATAGTTAGTGCCTTAGAGGTCAACGCCAGAAGCATAAAATACAATATAAATACAACAGTTTTTCCATCGTATAAAACGAATAATTGCAACCAGTATGAAACTTATGGACATTTCTACTTTCTGAGCAACCTAGGCTTCACCCTAGGGCGTTGCTCCAACAGATTGAATAGTTAGGGCCTTAGGAGTCAACGCCCGAACCATAAAACGCAAAAAAAATACAACAGTGTTTCCATCATATAACAGGAATAATTGCAACCAGTTTGAAAGTGGTGGCCAATTCTACGTTCCGGGCAACCTAGGCTTCACTCTATGGCGTGGCTCCACCAGATCGAATAGTTAGTGCCTTAGAAGTCAACGCCAGAAGCATAAAATACAATATAAATACAACAGCTTTTCCATCGTATAAAACGAATAATTGCAACCAGTATGAAACTTATGGTCATTTCAACTTTCCGAGCAACCTAGGATTCACCCTAGAGCGTTGGTCCAACGGATTGAATAGTTAGGGCCTTAGAAGTCAACGCCCGAACCATAAAATGCAAAAAAAAATACAACAGTGTTTCTATCATATATCAGGAATAATTGCAACCAGTATGAAAGTGATGGCCAATTCTACGTTCCGGGCAACCAAGGTATCACTCCCGGCCGTTGCTCCACCAGACCGAATAGTTACGACCTAAGAAGTCAACGCCAGAAGCATAAAATACGATATAAATACAACAGCTTTTCCATCGTATAAAACGAATAATTGCAACCAGTATGAAACTTATGGTCATTTCTACTTTCCGAGCAAGCTAGGCTTCACCCTAGGGCGTTGGTCCAAAAGATTGAATAGTTAGGGCCTTAGAAGTCAACGCCCGAAGCATAGAATGCAATAAAAATACAACAGTGTATCCATCATGTAACAGGAATAATTGCAACCAGTTTGAAAGCGATGGCCAATTCTACGTTCCGGGCAAGCTAGGCTTCACTGTAGGGCGTTGCTCCACCAGATCGAATAGTTAGTACCTTAGAAGTCAACGCCCGAAGCATAAAATGCAATAAAAATACAACAGTGTATCCATCATATAACAGGAATAATTGCAACCAGTTTGAAAGCGATGGCCAATTCTACGTTCCGGGCAACCTAGGCTTCACTCCAGGGCGTTGCTCCACCTGATCGAATAGTTAGTGCCTTAGAAGTCAACGCCAGAAGCATAAAATACAATATAAATACAACAGTTTTTCCATCGTATAAAACTAATAATTGCAACCAGTATGAAACTTATGGTCATTTCTACTTTGCGAGCAACCTAGGCTTCACCCTAGGGCGTTGCTCCAACAGATTGAATAGTTAGGGCCTTAGACGTCAACGCCCGAACCATAAAATGCAAAAAAAATACAACAGTGTTTCCATCATATAACAGGAATAATTGCAACCAGTTTGAAAGTGAAGGCCAATTCTACGTTCCGGGCAACCTAGGCTTCACTCTATTGCGTTGTTCCACCAGATCGAATAGCTAGTGCCTTAGAAGTCAACGCCAGAAGCATAAAATACAATATAAATACAACAGCTTTCCATCGTATAAAACGAATAATTGCAACCAGTATGAAACTTATGGACATTTCTACTTTCTGAGCAACCTAGGCTTCACCCTAGGGCGTTGCTCCAACAGATTGAATAGTTAGGGCCTTATAAGTCAATGCCCGAAGCATAAAATGCAATAAAAATACAACAGCTTTTCCATCATATAACAGCAATAATTGCAACCAGTTTGAAAGTGATGGTCATTTCTACGTTCCGGGCAACCTAGGCTTCACCCTAGGACGTTGCTCCAACAGATTGAATAGTTAGGGCCTTATAAGTCAACGCCAGAAGCATAAAATACAGTATAAATACAACAGTTTTTCCATTGTATAGCATGACTAATTGCAACCAGTGCGAAAGTAAAGATAATTTCGACGTTTCGGGCATCCTAGACTTAACTGTGTGGCATTACTCCACCAGATCGAGTAGTTAGGACCTAAGAAGTCAACGCCAGAATCATAAAATGCAATATTAATACAACAGTTTTTCCATCGTATAAAACGAATAATTGCTACCGGTGTGAAAGTTATGGTCATTTCTACGTTCCGGGCAACCTAGGCTTCACCCTAGGGCGTTGCTCCACCAGATAGAATAGTTACTGCCTTAGAAGTCAACGCCAGAAGCACAAAATACAATATAAATACAACAGTTTTTCCATCATATAAAACGAATAATTGCAACCAGTAGGAAAGTTATGGTCACTTCTACTTTACGGGCAACCTAGGCTACACCCTAGGGCGTTGCTACAACAGATTGAATAGTTAGGGCCTTATAAGTCAATGCCCGAAGCATAAAATGCAATAAAAATACAACAGCTTTTCCATCATATAACAGCAATAATTGCAACCAGTTTGAAAGTGATGGTCATTTCTACGTTCCGGGCAACCTAGGCTTCACCCTAGGACGTTGCTCCAACAGATTGAATAGTTAGGGCCTTATAAGTCAACGCCAGAAGCATAAAATACAGTATAAATACAACAGTTTTTCCATTGTATAGCATGACTAATTGCAACCAGTGCGAAAGTAAAGATAATTTCGACGTTTCGGGCATCCTAGACTTAACTGTGTGGCATTACTCCACGAGATCGAGTAGTTAGGACCTAAGAAGTCAACGCCAGAATCATAAAATGCAATATTAATACAACAGTTTTTCCATCGTATAAAACGAATAATTGCTACCGGTGTGAAAGTTATGGTCATTTCTACGTTCCGGGCAACCTAGGCTTCACCCTAGGGCGTTGCTCCACCAGATAGAATAGTTACTGCCTTAGAAGTCAACGCCAGAAGCACAAAATACAATATAAATACAACAGTTTTTCCTTCATATAAAACGAATAATTGCAACCAGTAGGAAAGTTATGGTCACTTCTACTTTACGGGCAACCTAGGCTACACCCTAGGGCGTTGCTACAACAGATTGAATAGTTAGGGCCTTATAAGTCAATGCCCGAAGCATAAAATGCAATAAAAATACAACAGCTTTTCCATCATATAACAGCAATAATGCCAACCAGTTTGAAAGTGATGGTCATTTCTACGTTCCGGGCAACCTAGGCTTCACCCTAGGGCGTTGTTCCAACAGATTGATTAGTTAGGGCCTTAGAAGTCAACGTCAGAAGCATAAAATACAGTATAAATACAACAGTTTTTCCATTGTATAGCATGACTAATTGCAACCAGTGCGAAAGTAACGATCATTTCGACGTTTCGGGCATCCTAGACTTAACTCTGAGGCGTTGCTCCACCAGATCGAAGAGTTAGGGTCTAAGAAGTCAACACGGGAAGCATAAAATACAATATAAATACAACAGCTTTTCCATCGTAGAAAACGGACAATTGCAACCTGTGTGAAGGTTATGGTCATATCTACGTTCCGGGCAACCTAGGCTTCACTGTAGGGTGTTGCTCCACCAGATCGAATAGGTAGGGCCATAGAAGTCTCCGCCCGAAGCATAAAATGCAATATAAATACAACAGTTTTTCCATCGTATAACAGGATTAATTGCAACCAGTTTGAAAGTGATGATCATTTCTACGTTCCGGGCAACCTCGGCTTCACTCTAGGGCGTTGCTCCACCAGATCGAACACTTAGGGCCTAAGAAGTCTACGCCAGAAGCATAAAATACGATATAAATGCAACAGTTTTTCCATCGTATAAAACGAATAATTGCAACCAGTATGAAACTTATGTTCATTTCTACTTTCCGAGCAACCTAGGCTTCACTCTAGGGCGTTGCTCCAACAGATTGAATAGTTAGGGCCTTAGAAGTCAACGCCCGAACCATAAAATGCAAAAAAAATACAACAGTGTTTCCATCATATATCAGGAATAATTGCAACCAGTTTGAAAGTGATGGCCAATTCTACGTTCCGGGCAACCTAGGTTTCACTCCAGGGCGTTGCTCCACCAGACCGAATAGTTACGGCCTAAGAAGTCAACACCAGAAGCATAAAATACGATATAAATACAACAGCTTTTCCATCGTATAAAACGAATAATTGCAACCAGTATGAAACTTATGGTCATTTCTACTTTCCGAGCAAGCTAGGCTTCACCCTAGGGCGTTGCTCCAACAGATTGAATAGTTAGGGCCTTAGAAGTCAACGCCCGAAGCATAAAATGCAATAAGAATACAACAGTGTATCCATCATATAACAGGAATAATTGCAACCAGTTTGAAAGCGATGGCCAATTCTACGTTCCGCGCAACCTAGGCTTCACTCCAGGGCGTTGTTCCACCTGATCGAATAGTTAGTGCCTTAGAGGTCAACGCCAGAAGCATAAAATACAATATAAATACAACAGTTTTTCCATCGTATAAAACGAATAATTGCAACCAGTATGAAACTTATGGACATTTCTACTTTCTGAGCAACCTAGGCTTCACCCTAGGGCGTTGCTCCAACAGATTGAATAGTTAGGGCCTTAGGAGTCAACGCCCGAACCATAAAACGCAAAAAAAATACAACAGTGTTTCCATCATATAACAGGAATAATTGCAACCAGTTTGAAAGTGGTGGCCAATTCTACGTTCCGGGCAACCTAGGCTTCACTCTATGGCGTGGCTCCACCAGATCGAATAGTTAGTGCCTTAGAAGTCAACGCCAGAAGCATAAAATACAATATAAATACAACAGCTTTTCCATCGTATAAAACGAATAATTGCAACCAGTATGAAACTTATGGTCATTTCAACTTTCCGAGCAACCTAGGATTCACCCTAGAGCGTTGGTCCAACGGATTGAATAGTTAGGGCCTTAGAAGTCAACGCCCGAACCATAAAATGCAAAAAAAATACAACAGTGTTTCCATCATATATCAGGAATAATTGCAACCAGTATGAAAGTGATGGCCAATTCTACGTTCCGGGCAACCAAGGTATCACTCCCGGCCGTTGCTCCACCAGACCGAATAGTTACGACCTAAGAAGTCAACGCCAGAAGCATAAAATACGATATAAATACAACAGCTTTTCCATCGTATAAAACGAATAATTGCAACCAGTATGAAACTTATGGTCATTTCTACTTTCCGAGCAAGCTAGGCTTCACCCTAGGGCGTTGGTCCAAAAGATTGAATAGTTAGGGCCTTAGAAGTCAACGCCCGAAGCATAGAATGCAATAAAAATACAACAGTGTATCCATCATATAACAGGAATAATTGCAACCAGTTTGAAAGCGATGGCCAATTCTACGTTCCGGGCAAGCTAGGCTTCACTGTAGGGCGTTGCTCCACCAGATCGAATAGTTAGTACCTTAGAAGTCAACGCCCGAAGCATAAAATGCAATAAAAATACAACAGTGTATCCATCATATAACAGGAATAATTGCAACCAGTTTGAAAGCGATGGCCAATTCTACGTTCCGGGCAACCTAGGCTTCACTCCAGGGCGTTGCTCCACCTGATCGAATAGTTAGTGCCTTAGAAGTCAACGCCAGAAGCATAAAATACAATATAAATACAACAGTTTTTCCATCGTATAAAACTAATAATTGCAACCAGTATGAAACTTATGGTCATTTCTACTTTGCGAGCAACCTAGGCTTCACCCTAGGGCGTTGCTCCAACAGATTGAATAGTTAGGGCCTTAGACGTCAACGCCCGAACCATAAAATGCAAAAAAAATACAACAGTGTTTCCATCATATAACAGGAATAATTGCAACCAGTTTGAAAGTGAAGGCCAATTCTACGTTCCGGGCAACCTAGGCTTCACTCTATTGCGTTGTTCCACCAGATCGAATAGCTAGTGCCTTAGAAGTCAACGCCAGAAGCATAAAATACAATATAAATACAACAGCTTTCCATCGTATAAAACGAATAATTGCAACCAGTATGAAACTTATGGACATTTCTACTTTCTGAGCAACCTAGGCTTCACCCTAGGGCGTTGCTCCAACAGATTGAATAGTTAGGGCCTTAGAAGTCAACGCCCGAACCATAAAACGCAAAAAAAATACAACAGTGTTTCCATCATATAACAGGAGTAATTGCAACCAGTTCGAAAGTGATGGCCAATTCTACATTCCGGGCAACCTAGGCTTCACTCTATGGCGTGGCTCCACCAGATCGAATAGTTGGTGCCTTAGAAGTCAACGCCAGAAGCATAAAATACAATATAAATACAACAGTTTTTCCATCGTATAAAACGAATAATTGCAACCAGTATGAAACTTATGGTCATTTCAACTTTCCGAGCAACCTAGGCTTCACCCTAGAGCGTTGCTCCAACGGATTGAATAGTTAGGGCCTTATAAGTCAATGCCCGAAGCATAAAATGCAACAAAAATACAACAGTTTTTCCATCGTATAAAAGGATTAATTGCAACCAGTTTGAAAGTGATGGTCATTTCTACTTCCCGGGCAACCTAGGCTACACCCTAGGGCGTTGCTCCAACAGATTGAATAGTTACGGCCTTAGAAGGCAATGCCCGAAGCATAAAATGCAATAAAAATCCAACAGTTTTTCCATCATATAACAGGAATAATTGCAACCAGTTTGAAAGTGATGATCATTTCTACGTTCCGGGCAACCTAGGCATCACTCTGGGGCGTTGCTCCGCCAGATCGAATAGTTAGTGCCTTAGAAGTCAACGCCAGAAGCATAAGATACAATATAAATACAACAGTTTTTCCATCGTATAAAACGAATAATTGCTATCAGTATGGAAGTAATGGTCATTTCTACGTTCCGGGCAACCTAGGCTACACCCTAGGGCGTTGCTCCAACAGATTGAATGGTTAGGGCCTTAGAAGTCAATGCCCGAAGCATAAAATGCAATAAAAATACAACAGTTTTTCCATCATATAACAGGAATAATTGCAACCAGTTTGAAAGTGATGATCATTTCTACGTTCCGGGCAACCTAGGCTTCACTCTGGGGCGTTGCACCGCCAGATCGAATAGTTAGTGCCTTAGAAGTCAACGCCAGAAGCATAAGATACAATATAAATACAACAGTTTTTCCATCGTATAAAACGAATAATTGCTACCAGTATGGAAGTGATGGTCATTTCTACGTTACGGGCAACCTAGGCCTCACTCTAGGGCGTTGTTCCACCAGATTGAATAGTTAGGGCCTATGAGATCAACGGCAGAAGCATAAAATACAATATAAATATAACAGTTTCTCTATCGTATAAAACGAATAATTTCAACCATTGTGAATGTTATGGTCTTTTCTACATTCCGAGCAACCTAGGCTTCACTCTAGGGCGTTGATCCACCAGATCAAACAGTTAGGGCCTTAGAAGCCAACGCCCGAAGCATTAAATACAAAATAAATGGAACAGTTTTTCCATCGTATAAAACGAATAATTGCTACCGGTGTGAAAGTTATGGTCATTTCTACGTTCCGGGCAACCTAGGCTTCACCCTAGGGCGTTGCTCCACCAGATCGAATAGTTAGTGCCTTAGAAGTCAACGCCAGAAGCATGAAATACAATATAAATACAACAGTTTTTCCATCGTATAAAACGAATAATTGCTACCGGTGTGAAAGTTATGGACATTTCTACGTTCCGGGCAACATAGGCTTCACCCTAGGGCGTTGTTCCACCAGATGGAATAGTTAGGGCATAAGAAGTCAACGCCCGAAGCATAAAATGCAACAAAAATACAACAGCTTTTCCATCGTATAAAACGAATAATTGCAACCAGTGTGAAAGTAATGGTCATTTCTACGTTCCAAGCACCCTAGGCGTCACTCTAGGGCGTTGCTCCACCACATCTAATAGCTACGGCCTTAGAAGCCAAGGCCAGAGGCATAAAATACAATATAAATACAACAGCCGTTACACCGTATAAAACGAATAATTGCAAACTGTGTGAAGGTTATGGTCATATCTACGTTCCGGGCAACCTAGGCTTCACTGTAGGGCGTTGCTCCACCAGATCGAAGTGTTAGGGCCTAAGAAGTCAACGCCGGAAGCATAAAATACGATATAAATACAACAGCTTTTCCATCGTACTAATTGAATAATTGCAAACAGTGTGAAAGTAGTGGTCATTTCTACGTTCCGAGCATCCTAGGCTTCACTCTAGGGCGTTGCTCCACCAGATCGAATAGCTAGGTCCTTATAAGTCAATGCCCGAAGCATAAAATGCAACAAAAATACAACAGTTTTTCCATCGTATAAAAGGATTAATTGAAACCAGTTTGAAAGTGATGGTCATTTCTACTTCCCGGGCAACCTAGGCTACACCCTAGGGCGTTGCTCCAACAGATTGAATAGTTACGGCCTTAGAAGGCAATGCCCGAAGCATAAAATGCAATAAAAATCCAACAGTTTTTCCATCATATAACAGGAATAATTGCAACCAGTTTGAAAGTGATGATCATTTCTACGTTCCGGGCTACCTAGGCATCACTCTGGGGCGTTGCTCCGCCAGATCGAATAGTTAGTGCCTTAGAAGTCAACGCCAGAAGCATAAGATACAATATAAATACAACAGTTTTTCCATCGTATAAAACGAATAATTGCTACCAGTATGGAAGTGATGGTCATTTCTACGTTCCGGGCAACCTAGGCTACACCCTAGGGCGTTGCTCCAACAGATTGAATGGGTAGGGCCTTAGAAGTCAATGCCCGAAGCATAAAATGCAATAAAAATACAACAGTTTTTCCATCATATAACAGGAATAATTGCAACCAGTTTGAAAGTGATGATCATTTCTACGTTCCGGGCAACCTAGGCTTCACTCTGGGGCGTTGCACCGCCAGATCGAATAGTTAGTGCCTTAGAAGTCAACGCCAGAAGCATAAGATACAATATAAATACAACAGTTTTTCCATCGTATAAAACGAATAATTGCTACCAGTATGGAAGTGATGGTCATTTCTACGTTACGGGCAACCTAGGCCTCACTCTAGGGCGTTGTTCCACCAGATTGAATAGTTAGGGCCTATGAGATCAACGGCAGAAGCATAAAATACAATATAAATATAACAGTTTCTCTATCGTATAAAACGAATAATTTCAACCATTGTGAATGTTATGGTCTTTTCTACATTCCGAGCAACCTAGGCTTCACTCTAGGGCGTTGATCCACCAGATCAAACAGTTAGGGCCTTAGAAGCCAACGCCCGAAGCATTAAATACAAAATAAATGGAACAGTTTTTCCATCGTATAAAACGAATAATTGCTACCGGTGTGAAAGTTATGGTCATTTCTACGTTCCGGGCAACCTAGGCTTCACCCTAGGGCGTAGCTCCACCAGATCGAATAGTTAGTGCCTTAGAAGTCAACGCCAGAAGCACAAAATACAGTATAAATACAACAGTTTTTCCATTGTATAGCATGACTAGTTGCAACCAGTGCGAAAGTAAAGATAGTTTCGACGTTTCGGGCATCCTAGACTTAACTGTGTGGCATTACTCCACCAGATCGAGTAGTTAGGACCTAAGAAGTCAACGCCAGAAGCATAAAATGCAATATTAATACAACAGTTTTTCCATCGTATAAAACGAATAATTGCAACCAGTATGAAAGTTAACGTCATTTCTACTTTGCGGGCAACCTCGGCTTGGCCCTAGGGCGTTGCCCCAACAGATTGAATAGTTAGGGCCTTAGAAGTCAACGCCAGAAGCATAAAATACAATATAAATACAACAGTTTTTCCATCGTATAAAACGAATAATTTCAACCATTGTGAATGTTATGGTCTTTTCTACATTCCGAGCAACCTAGGCTTCACTCTGGGGAGTTGATCCACCATATCGAATAATTAGGGCCTTAATAGTCAACGCCAGAAGCATAAAATACAGTAAAGATGCAACAGTTTTTCCATCGTATAAAACGAATAATTGCAACCAGTGTGAAAGTGATGGTCATTTCTACATTCCGGCCCACCTAGGCTTCACTCTAGGGCGTTGCTCCACCATATCGAACAGCTAGGGCCTTAGAAGTCAGCGCCAGAAGCATAAAACACAATAAAGGTGCAACAGTTCTTCCATCGTATAAAACGAATAGTTGCAACCAGTGCGAAAGTTATGGACATTTCGACATTCTGAACAACCTAGGCTTCACTCTAGGGCGTTGCTCCACCAGATCGAACAGTTAGGGCCTTAGCAGCCAACGCCAGAAGCATAAAATACGATAAAGATGCAACAGTTTTTCCATCGTATAAAACGAATAATTGCAACCAGTGTGAAAGTAATGGACATTTCTACGTTTCGGGCAACCTAGGCTTCGCTCTAGGGTGTTGCTCCACCACATCCAATAGCTAGCGACTTAGAGGTCAGCGCCAGAAGCATTAAATACAATAAAAATACAACAGTTGTTCCATCGTATAACAGGAATAATTACAAACAGTGTGAAGGTAATGGGCATTTCTACGTTTCATGTAACCCAGGCTTCACACTAGGCCGTTGCTCCGCCAGATCGAATAGTTAGGGCCTAAGAAGTCAAAGCCGGAAGCATAAAGTACAATATAAATACAAGAGTTTTTCCATTGTATAAAACGAATAATTGCAACCAGTGTGAATGTTGTGGTCATTTCTACGTTCCGGGCAACCTAGGCTTCACTCTAGGGCGTTCCTCCACCACATCGAATAGCTACGGCCTTAGAAGTCAAGGCGAGAAGCATAAAATACAATAAAGATGCAACAGCTTTTCCATCGTATAAAATGTATAATTGCAAACAGTGTGAAAGTTATGGTCATTTCTACGTTCCGGGCAACCTAGGCTTCACTCTAGGGCGTTGTTCCACCAGATCGAATAGTTAGGGCCTAAGAAGTTAACGTCAGAAGCATAAAATACAATAAAAATGGAACAGTTTTTCCATCGTATAGCATGAATAATTGCAACCAGTGTGAAAGTAATGATCATTTCGACGTTTCGGGCATCCTAGATTTAACTGTGAGGCATTGCTCCACCAGATCGAATACGTAGGGCCTTAGAAGTCAACGACAGAAGCATAAAGTACAATAAAAATGCAACAGTTTGTCCATCGTATAACAGGAATAATTGCAACCAGTGTTAAAGTAATGGGCATTTCTACGTTCCGTGCAACCTAGGCTTCGCACTAGGGCGTTGCACCACCAGGTCGAATTGTTTGGGCATTAGAAAACAACTCCAGACGCATATAATACAGTAGAAATACAACAGTTTTTCCATCGTATAAAAAGAATAATTGAAACCAGTGTGAAAGTAATGGTCATTTCCACGCTTCGGGCAACATAAGCTTTACTCTTGGACGTTGCCCCACGAGATCGAATAGCTAGGACCTTAGAAGTCAAGGCCAGACACATAAAATATAATAAAAATACAACAGTTGTGCCGCCGTATAACAGGAATAATTGCAACCAGCGTGAAAGTAATGGTCATTTCTACGTTACGTGCAAGCTAGGCTTCGCACTAGGGCGTTGCACCACCAGTTCGAATACCTAGGGCCTTAGAAAACAACTCCAGACGCATAAGATACAGTACAAATACAACAGTTCTTCCATCGTATAAAAAGAATAATTGCAACCAGTCTGAAAGTAATTGTCATTTCTACGTTCCGGGCAACCTAGGCTTCCCTCTAGGGTGTTGCTCCACCCGATCGAAAAGCTAGGGACTAAGACGTCAGCGCTAGAAGCATAAAATATAATAAAAATACAACAGTTGTACCGCCGTATAACAGGAATAATTGCAACCAGCGTGAAAGTAACGGTCATTTCTACGTTACGTGCAAGCTAGGATTCGCACTAGGGCGTTGCACCACCAGTTCGAATACCTAGGGCCTTAGAAAACAACTCCAGACGCATAAGATACAGTACAAATACAACAGTCCTTCCATCGTATAAAAAGAATAATTGCAACCAGTCTGAAAGTAATGGTCATTTCTACGTTCCGGGCAACCTAAGCTTCACTATAGGGCGTTTCTCCACCACATCGAATAGCTACGGCCTTAGAAGTCAACGCCTGAAGCATAAAATACAATATAAATGCAACATCTTTTCCATCGTATAAAACGAATAATTGCAACCAGTATGAAAGTTATGGTCATTTCTACGTTCCGGGCAACCTAGGCTTCACTCTAGGGCGTTGCTCCACAACATCGAATAGTTAGGGCCTTAGTGGTCGACGCCCGAAGCATAAAATACAAAATAAATAGAACAGTTTTTCCATTGTATAAAACGAATAAATGAAACCAGTGTGAAAGTTATGGTCATTTCTACGTTCTGGGCAACCTAGACTTCACTCTAGGGCGTTGCTCCACCATATCGAATAGTTAGGACCTAAGAAGTCAACTCCAGAAGCATAAAATACAATATAAATACAATAGTTTTTCCATCGCATAAAGCGAATAATTGCAACCAGTGTGAAAGTTATGGTCATTTCTACGTTCCGTGCAACCAAGGCTTCACTCTAGTGCTCTGTGCCACCAGATTGAATAGCTAGGGCCTAAGAAGTCAACGCCAGAAGCATAAAATACTATAAAAATACAACAGTCCTTCCATCGTATAATAGGAATAATTGCAACCTGTGTGAAGGTTATGGTCATATCCACGTTCCGGGCAACCTGGGCTTCACTATAGGGCGTTGCTCCACCAGATCGAATAGCTAGGGACTTAGAAGTCAACGCCAGAAGCATAAAATACAATAAAGATGCAACAGTTTTTCCATCGTATAAAACGAATAATTGCAACCAGTGTGAAAGTAATGGACATTTCTACGTTCCGGGCAACCTAGGCTTCGCCCTAGGGCCTTGCTCCACCAGATGGCATATTGGGGGCCTTAGATGTCAACGCCAGAAGCATAAAATACAATAAAGATGCAACAGTTTTTCCATCGTATAAAACGAATAATTGCAACCAGTGTGAAAGTTATGGACATTTCTACATTCCAAGCAAGCCAGGCTTCACTCTAGGGCGTTGCTCCACCAGATCGTACAGTTATGGCCTTAGTAGTCAACGCCAGAAGCATAAAATACAATAAACATGCAACAGCTTTTCCATCGTATAACAGGTATAACTGCAAACAGTGTGAAAGTACTGGTCATTTCTACGTTCCTGGTAACCTAGGTTTAACTCTAGGGCGTTGCTCCACCAGATCGAATAGCTAGGGACTTAGAAATCAACGCCAGAAGAATAAAATATAATACAAGTACAACAGTTTTTCCATCGTATAAAATGAATAATTGCAAACATTGTGAAAGTAATGGTCATTTCTACGTTCCGGGCAACCTACGTTTCACTTTATGGCGTTGCTCCACCAGATCGAATAGTTATGGCCTAAGAAGTCAACGCCAGAAGCACAAAATACAAAATAAATACAACAGTTTTTCCATCGTATAACAGGAATAATTGCAACCAGTCTGAAAGTAATGGTCATTTCTACGTTCCGGGCAACCTAAGCTTCACTATAGGGCGTTTCTCCACCACATCGAATAGCTACGGCCTTAGAAGTCAACGCCTGAAGCATAAAATACAATATAAATACAACATCTTTTCCATCGTATAAAACGAATAATTGCAACCAGTATGAAACTTATGGTCATTTCTACTTTCCGAGCAACCTAGGCGTCACTCTAGGGCGTTGCTCCACCACATCTAATAGCTACGGCCTTAGAAGCCAACGCCAGAGGCATAAAATACAATATAAATACAACAGCCGTTACACCGTATAAAACGAATAATTGCAAACTGTGTGAAGGTTATGGTCATATCTACGTTCCGGGCAACCTAGGCTTCACTGTAGGGCGTTGCTCCACCAGATCGAAGTGTTAGGGCCTAAGAAGTCAACGCCGGAAGCATAAAATACGATATAAATACAACAGCTTTTCCATCGTACTAATTGAATAATTGCAAACAGTGTGAAAGTAGTGGTCATTTCTACGTTCCGAGCATCCTAGGCTTCACTCTGGGGCGGTGCTCCACCATATCGAATAGCTACGGCCTTAGAAGCCTACGCCTGAAGCATAAAATACAATATAAATACAACAGTCTTTTCATCGTATAACAGGAATAATTTCAACAAGTGTGAAAGTAATGATCATTTCGGCGTTTCGGGCATCCTAGACTTAACTCTGAGGCATTGCTCCACCAGATCGAATAGTTAGGGCCTAAGAAGTCAACGCCAGAAGCATAAAATACAATATAAATACAACAGTTTTTCCATCGTATAAAACGAATAATTGCAACCAGAATGAGACTTACGGTCATTTCTACGTTCCGAGCAACCTGGGCTTCACCCTAGGGCGTTGATACAACAGATTGAATATTTAGGGCCTTAGAAGTCAACGCCAGAAGCATAAAATACAAAATAAATAGAACAGTTTTTCCATCGTATAAAACGAATAATAGCAACCAGTGTGAAAGTTATGATCATTTCTACGTTCCGGCAACCTAGGCTTCACCCCAGGGCGTTGTTCCACCAGATCGAATAGTTAGGGGCTAAGAAGTGGGCGCCAGCAGCATAAAATACAATATAAATACAATAGTTCTTCCATCATATAAAACGAATAATTGCAACCAGTATGAAAGTTATGGTCATTTCTACGTTCCGGGCAACCTAGGCTTCACTCTATGGCGTTCTTCCACCACATCCAATAGCTGCGGCCTCAGAAGTCAACGCCTGAAGCATAAAATACAATAAAAATACAACAGTCTGTCCATCCCATAAAAGGAATAATTGCAACCCTTGTGAAAGTGATGTTCATTTGTACGTTCCAGGCAACCTAGGCATCAATCTAGGGCGTTGCTCCACCAGATCGAATAGTTAGTGCCTTAGAAGTCAACGCCAGAAGCATAAAAAACAATATAATTACAACAGTTTTTCCATCGTATAAAACGAATAATTGCAACCAGTATGCAAGTTAACGTCATTTCTACTTCCCGGGCAACCTAGGCTACACCCTAGGGCGTTGCTCCAACAGATTGAATAGTTACGGCCTTAGAAGGCAATGCCCGAAGCATAAAATGCAATAAAAATACAACAGTTTTTCCATCATATAACAGGAATAATTGCAACCAGTTTGAAAGTGATGATCATTTCTACGTTCCGGGCAACCTAGGCATCACTCTGGGGCATTGCTCCGCCAGATCGAATAGTTAGTGCCTTAGAAGTCAACGCCAGAAGCATAAGATACAATATAAATACAACAGTTTTTCCATCGTATAAAACGAATAATTGCTACCAGTATGGAAGTGATGGTCATTTCTACGTTCCGGGCAACCTAGGCTACACCCTAGGGCGTTGCTCCAACAGATTGAATGGTTAGGGCCTTAGAAGTCAATGCCCGAAGCATAAAATGCAATAAAAATACAACAGTTTTTCCATCATATAACAGGAATAATTGCAACCAGTTTGAAAGTGATGATCATTTCTACGTTCCGGGCAACCTAGGCTTCACTCTGGGGCGTTGCACCGCCAGATCGAATAGTTAGTGCCTTAGAAGTCAACGCCAGAAGCATAAGATACAATATAAATACAACAGTCTTTCCATCGTATAAAACGAATAATTGCTACCAGTATGGAAGTGATGGTCATTTCTACGTTACGGGCAACCTAGGCCTCACTCTAGGGCGTTGTTCCACCAGATTGAATAGTTAGGGCCTATGAGATCAACGGCAGAAGCATAAAATACAATATAAATATAACAGTTTCTCTATCGTATAAAACGAATAATTTCAACCATTGTGAATGTTATGGTCTTTTCTACATTCCGAGCAACCTAGGCTTCACTCTAGGGCGTTGATCCACCAGATCAAACAGTTAGGGCCTTAGAAGCCAACGCCCGAAGCATTAAATACAAAATAAATGGAACAGTTTTTCCAT
Source organism: Calliopsis andreniformis (assembly GCF_051401765.1). NCBI lineage: Eukaryota > Metazoa > Arthropoda > Insecta > Hymenoptera > Andrenidae > Calliopsis > Calliopsis andreniformis. The sequence continues at coordinate 3,813,492 of NW_027480436.1, read as the reverse complement.
CGTATAAACCGAATAATTGCTACCGGTGTGAAAGTTATGGTCATTTCTACGTTCCGGGCAACCTAGGCTTCACCCTAGGGCGTTGCTCCACCAGATCGAATAGTTAGTGCCTTAGAAGTCAACGCCAGAAGCATGAAATACAATATAAATACAACAGTTTTTCCATCGTATAAAACGAATAATTGCTACCGGTGTGAAAGTTATGGACATTTCTACGTTCCGGGCAACATAGGCTTCACCCTAGGGCGTTGTTCCACCAGATGGAATAGTTAGGGCATAAGAAGTCAACGCCCGAAGCATAAAATGCAACAAAAATACAACAGCTTTTCCATCATATAACAGGAATAATTGCAACCAGTTTGAAAGTGATGGTCATTTCTACGTTCCGGGCAACCTAGGCTTCACCCTAGGGCGTAGCTCCACCAGATCGAATAGTTAGTGCCTTAGAAGTCAACGCCAGAAGCACAAAATACAGTATAAATACAACAGTTTTTCCATTGTATAGCATGACTAGTTGCAACCAGTGCGAAAGTAAAGATAATTTCGACGTTTCGGGCATCCTAGACTTAACTGTGTGGCATTACTCCACCAGATCGAGTAGTTAGGACCTAAGAAGTCAACGCCAGAAGCATAAAATGCAATATTAATACAACAGTTTTTCCATCGTATAAAACGAATAATTGCTACCGGTGTGAAAGTTATGGTCATTTCTACGTTCCGGGCAACCTAGGCTTCACCCTAGGGCGTTGCTCCACCAGATCGAATAGTTAGTGCCTTAGAAGTCAACGCCAGAAGCATGAAATACAATATAAATACAACAGTTTTTCCATCGTAGAAAACGAACAATTGCAACCTGTGTGAAGGTTATGGTCATATCTACGTTCCGGGCAACCTAGGCTTCACTGTAGGGTGTTGCTCCACCAGATCGAATAGGTAGGGCCATAGAAGTCTCCGCCCGAAGCATAAAATGCAATATAAATACAACAGTTTTTCCATCGTATAAAAGGATTAATTGCAACCAGTTTGAAAGTGATGATCATTCCTACGTTCCGGGCAACCTCGGCTTCACTCTAGGGCGTTGCTCCACCAGATCGAACACTTAGGGCCTAAGAAGTCTACGCCAGAAGCATAAAATACAAAATAAATAGAACAGTTTTTCCATTGTATAAAACGAATAATTGCTACCAGTGTGAAAGTTATGTTCATTTCTACGTTTCTGACAGCCTAGGCTTCACTGTAGGGTGTTGTTCCACCAAATCGTATAGGTAGGGCCATAGAAGACAACGCCAGAAGCATAAAATACAATCTAAATATAACAGTTTATACACCGTATAAAACGAATAATAGCAACCAGTGTGAAAGTTCTGGTCATTTCTACGTTGCGGGCAACCTAGGCTTCACTCTAGGGCGTTGCTCCACCAGATCGAATAGTTAAGGCCTTAGAAGTCAACGCCCGAAGCATAAAATACAAAGTAAATAGAACACTTTTTCCATTGTATAAAACGAATAATTGCTACCAGTGTGAACGTTATGTTCATTTCTACGTTTCTGACAACCTAGGCTTCACTGTAGGGTGTTGCTCCACCAAATCGAATAGGTAGGGCCATGGAAGTCAATGCCCGAAGCATAAAATACAATAAATATACAAGAGTTTTTCCATCGTATAACAGGAATAATTGCAACCAGTGTGAAAGTGATGGTCATTTCTACGTTCTGGGCAACCTAGGCTTCACTCTAGGGCGTCGTTCCACCAGATCGAATAGTTAGGGCCTAAGAAGTCAACGCCAGAAGCATAAAATACGATATAAATACCACAGCTTTTCCGTCGTATAAAGCGAATAATTGCAACCAGTGTGAAAGTTATGGTCATTTCTACGTTCCGGGAAACCTAGGCTTCACTCTGGGGCGTTGCTCCACCAGATGGAATAGTTAGGGCCTTAGAAGTCCACGCCCGAAGCATAAAATACAAAATAAATACAACAGTTTTTCCATCGTATAACAGGAATAATTGCAACCAGTCTGAAAGTAATGGTCATTTCTACGTTCCGGGCAACCTAAGCTTCACTATAGGGCGTTTCTCCACCACATCGAATAGCTACGGCCTTAGAAGTCAACGCCTGAAGCATAAAATACAATATAAATACAACATCTTTTCCATCGTATAAAACGAATAATTGCAACCAGTATGAAACTTATGGTCATTTCTACTTTCCGAGCAACCTAGGCGTCACTCTAGGGCGTTGCTCCACCACATCTAATAGCTACGGCCTTAGAAGCCAACGCCAGAGGCATAAAATACAATATAAATACAACAGCCGTTACACCGTATAAAACGAATAATTGCAAACTGTGTGAAGGTTATGGTCATATCTACGTTCCGGGCAACCTAGGCTTCACTGTAGGGCGTTGCTCCACCAGATCGAAGTGTTAGGGCCTAAGAAGTCAACGCCGGAAGCATAAAATACGATATAAATACAACAGCTTTTCCATCGTACTAATTGAATAATTGCAAACAGTGTGAAAGTAGTGGTCATTTCTACGTTCCGAGCATCCTAGGCTTCACTCTGGGGCGGTGCTCCACCATATCGAATAGCTACGGCCTTAGAAGCCTACGCCTGAAGCATAAAATACAATATAAATACAACAGTCTTTTCATCGTATAACAGGAATAATTTCAACAAGTGTGAAAGTAATGATCATTTCGGCGTTTCGGGCATCCTAGACTTAACTCTGAGGCATTGCTCCACCAGATCGAATAGTTAGGGCCTAAGAAGTCAACGCCAGAAGCATAAAATACAATATAAATACAACAGTTTTTCCATCGTATAAAACGAATAATTGCAACCAGAATGAGACTTACGGTCATTTCTACGTTCCGAGCAACCTGGGCTTCACCCTAGGGCGTTGATACAACAGATTGAATATTTAGGGCCTTAGAAGTCAACGCCAGAAGCATAAAATACAAAATAAATAGAACAGTTTTTCCATCGTATAAAACGAATAATAGCAACCAGTGTGAAAGTTATGATCATTTCTACGTTCCGGCAACCTAGGCTTCACCCCAGGGCGTTGTTCCACCAGATCGAATAGTTAGGGGCTAAGAAGTGGGCGCCAGCAGCATAAAATACAATATAAATACAATAGTTCTTCCATCATATAAAACGAATAATTGCAACCAGTATGAAAGTTATGGTCATTTCTACGTTCCGGGCAACCTAGGCTTCACTCTATGGCGTTCTTCCACCACATCCAATAGCTGCGGCCTCAGAAGTCAACGCCTGAAGCATAAAATACAATAAAAATACAACAGTCTGTCCATCCCATAAAAGGAATAATTGCAACCCTTGTGAAAGTGATGTTCATTTGTACGTTCCAGGCAACCTAGGCATCAATCTAGGGCGTTGCTCCACCAGATCGAATAGTTAGTGCCTTAGAAGTCAACGCCAGAAGCATAAAAAACAATATAATTACAACAGTTTTTCCATCGTATAAAACGAATAATTGCAACCAGTATGCAAGTTAACGTCATTTCTACTTCCCGGGCAACCTAGGCTACACCCTAGGGCGTTGCTCCAACAGATTGAATAGTTACGGCCTTAGAAGGCAATGCCCGAAGCATAAAATGCAATAAAAATACAACAGTTTTTCCATCATATAACAGGAATAATTGCAACCAGTTTGAAAGTGATGATCATTTCTACGTTCCGGGCAACCTAGGCATCACTCTGGGGCATTGCTCCGCCAGATCGAATAGTTAGTGCCTTAGAAGTCAACGCCAGAAGCATAAGATACAATATAAATACAACAGTTTTTCCATCGTATAAAACGAATAATTGCTACCAGTATGGAAGTGATGGTCATTTCTACGTTCCGGGCAACCTAGGCTACACCCTAGGGCGTTGCTCCAACAGATTGAATGGTTAGGGCCTTAGAAGTCAATGCCCGAAGCATAAAATGCAATAAAAATACAACAGTTTTTCCATCATATAACAGGAATAATTGCAACCAGTTTGAAAGTGATGATCATTTCTACGTTCCGGGCAACCTAGGCTTCACTCTGGGGCGTTGCACCGCCAGATCGAATAGTTAGTGCCTTAGAAGTCAACGCCAGAAGCATAAGATACAATATAAATACAACAGTCTTTCCATCGTATAAAACGAATAATTGCTACCAGTATGGAAGTGATGGTCATTTCTACGTTACGGGCAACCTAGGCCTCACTCTAGGGCGTTGTTCCACCAGATTGAATAGTTAGGGCCTATGAGATCAACGGCAGAAGCATAAAATACAATATAAATATAACAGTTTCTCTATCGTATAAAACGAATAATTTCAACCATTGTGAATGTTATGGTCTTTTCTACATTCCGAGCAACCTAGGCTTCACTCTAGGGCGTTGATCCACCAGATCAAACAGTTAGGGCCTTAGAAGCCAACGCCCGAAGCATTAAATACAAAATAAATGGAACAGTTTTTCCATCGTATAAACCGAATAATTGCTACCGGTGTGAAAGTTATGGTCATTTCTACGTTCCGGGCAACCTAGGCTTCACCCTAGGGCGTTGCTCCACCAGATCGAATAGTTAGTGCCTTAGAAGTCAACGCCAGAAGCATGAAATACAATATAAATACAACAGTTTTTCCATCGTATAAAACGAATAATTGCTACCGGTGTGAAAGTTATGGACATTTCTACGTTCCGGGCAACATAGGCTTCACCCTAGGGCGTTGTTCCACCAGATGGAATAGTTAGGGCATAAGAAGTCAACGCCCGAAGCATAAAATGCAACAAAAATACAACAGCTTTTCCATCATATAACAGGAATAATTGCAACCAGTTTGAAAGTGATGGTCATTTCTACGTTCCGGGCAACCTAGGCTTCACCCTAGGGCGTAGCTCCACCAGATCGAATAGTTAGTGCCTTAGAAGTCAACGCCAGAAGCACAAAATACAGTATAAATACAACAGTTTTTCCATTGTATAGCATGACTAGTTGCAACCAGTGCGAAAGTAAAGATAATTTCGACGTTTCGGGCATCCTAGACTTAACTGTGTGGCATTACTCCACCAGATCGAGTAGTTAGGACCTAAGAAGTCAACGCCAGAAGCATAAAATGCAATATTAATACAACAGTTTTTCCATCGTATAAAACGAATAATTGCTACCGGTGTGAAAGTTATGGTCATTTCTACGTTCCGGGCAACCTAGGCTTCACCCTAGGGCGTTGCTCCACCAGATCGAATAGTTAGTGCCTTAGAAGTCAACGCCAGAAGCATGAAATACAATATAAATACAACAGTTTTTCCATCGTAGAAAACGAACAATTGCAACCTGTGTGAAGGTTATGGTCATATCTACGTTCCGGGCAACCTAGGCTTCACTGTAGGGTGTTGCTCCACCAGATCGAATAGGTAGGGCCATAGAAGTCTCCGCCCGAAGCATAAAATGCAATATAAATACAACAGTTTTTCCATCGTATAAAAGGATTAATTGCAACCAGTTTGAAAGTGATGATCATTCCTACGTTCCGGGCAACCTCGGCTTCACTCTAGGGCGTTGCTCCACCAGATCGAACACTTAGGGCCTAAGAAGTCTACGCCAGAAGCATAAAATACAAAATAAATAGAACAGTTTTTCCATTGTATAAAACGAATAATTGCTACCAGTGTGAAAGTTATGTTCATTTCTACGTTTCTGACAGCCTAGGCTTCACTGTAGGGTGTTGTTCCACCAAATCGTATAGGTAGGGCCATAGAAGACAACGCCAGAAGCATAAAATACAATCTAAATATAACAGTTTATACACCGTATAAAACGAATAATAGCAACCAGTGTGAAAGTTCTGGTCATTTCTACGTTGCGGGCAACCTAGGCTTCACTCTAGGGCGTTGCTCCACCAGATCGAATAGTTAAGGCCTTAGAAGTCAACGCCCGAAGCATAAAATACAAAGTAAATAGAACACTTTTTCCATTGTATAAAACGAATAATTGCTACCAGTGTGAACGTTATGTTCATTTCTACGTTTCTGACAACCTAGGCTTCACTGTAGGGTGTTGCTCCACCAAATCGAATAGGTAGGGCCATGGAAGTCAATGCCCGAAGCATAAAATACAATAAATATACAAGAGTTTTTCCATCGTATAACAGGAATAATTGCAACCAGTGTGAAAGTGATGGTCATTTCTACGTTCTGGGCAACCTAGGCTTCACTCTAGGGCGTCGTTCCACCAGATCGAATAGTTAGGGCCTAAGAAGTCAACGCCAGAAGCATAAAATACGATATAAATACCACAGCTTTTCCGTCGTATAAAGCGAATAATTGCAACCAGTGTGAAAGTTATGGTCATTTCTACGTTCCGGGAAACCTAGGCTTCACTCTGGGGCGTTGCTCCACCAGATGGAATAGTTAGGGCCTTAGAAGTCCACGCCCGAAGCATAAAATACAAAATAAATAGAACAGTTTTTCCATTGTATAAAACGAATAATTGCTACCAGTGTGAAAGTTATGTTCATTTCTACGTTTCTGACAACCTAGGCTTCACTGTAGGGTGTTGCTCCACCAAATCGAATAGGTAGGGCCTAAGAAGTCAACGCCAGAAGCATAATATACAATATAAATATAACAGTTTTTCCATCGTATAAAACGAATAATTGCAACAAGTATGAAAGTTGTTGTTATTTCTACTTTCCTGGCAACCTAGGCTTCACCCTAGGGCGTTGCTCCAACACATTGAACAGTTAGGGCCTTAGAAGTCAACGCCCGAAGCATAAAATACAAAATAAATAGAACAGCTTTTCCATCGTATAAAACGAATAATTGCTACCGATGTGAAAGTTATGGTCATTTCTACGTTCCGGGCAACGCAGGCATCACCCTAGGGTGTTGTTCCACCAGATGGAATAGTTAGGGCATAAGAAGTCAACGCCAGAAGCATAAAATACAATTTAAATATAACAGTTTTTCTATCGTATAAAACGAATAATTGCAACCAGTGTGAAAGTTATGGTCATTTCTACGTTCCCGGCAACCTAGGCTTCACCCTAGGGCGTTGCTCCACCAGATCGAATAGTTAGGGCCTAAGATGTGAACGCCAGAAGCATAAAATACAATATAAATACAACAGTTTTACGATCATATAAAACGTTAATTGCAACCAGTATGAAAGTTGTGGTCATTTCTACTTTCCGGGCAACCCATGCTACACCCTAGGGCGTTGCTCCAACAGATTGAATAGTTAGGGCCTTAGAAGTCAATGCCCGAAGCATAAAATGCAATAAAAATACAACAGTCTTTCCATCATATAACCGGAATAATTGCAACCAGTTTGAAAGTGATGGTCATTTCTACGTTCCGGGCAACCTCGGCTTCACTCTAGGGCGTTGCTTCACCAGATCGAATAGTTAGTGCCTTAGAAGTCTACGCCAGAAGCATAAAATACAATATAAATATAACAGATTTTCCATCGTATAGAACGAATAATAGCAATCAGTGTGAAAGTTATGGTCATTTCTACGTTCCGGGCAACCTAGGCTTCACTCTAGGGCGTTGCTCCACCAGATCCAACAGTTAGGGCCTTAGAAGTCAACGCCCGAAGAATAAAATACAAAATAAATAGAACAGTTTTTCCATCGTATAAAACGAATAATTGCTACCAGTGTAAAAGTTATGGTCATTTCTACGTTCCGGGCAACCTAGGCCTCACCCTAGGGCGTTGTTCCACCAGATCGAATAGTTAGGGCCTAAGAAGTGAACGCCAGAAGCATAAAATACAATATCAATACAACAGTTTTTCCATCCTATAAAACGAATAATTGCAACCAGTATGAAAGTTAACCTCATTTCTACTTTCCGGGCAACCTAGGCTTCACCCTAGGGCGTTGCTCCAACAGATTGAATAGCTAGGGCCTTAGAAGCCAACGCCGGAAGCATAAAATGCAATAAAAATACAACAGTTTTTCCATCGTATAAAAGGATTAATTGCAACCACTTTGAAAGTGATGGTCATTTCTACGTTCCGGGCAACCTAGGCTTCACTCTAGCGCGTTGCTCCACCAAATCGAATAGTTAGGGCCTAAGAAGTGAACGCCAGAAGCATAAAATACAATATAAATACAACAGTCTTTCCATCGTATAAAACGAATAATTGCAACCAGTATGAAAGTTAACGTCATTTCTAATTTGCGGGCAACCTAGGCTTGGCCCTAGGGCGTTGCCCCAACAGATTGAATAGTTAGGGCCTTAGAAGTCAACGCCAGAAGCATAAAATACAATATAAATACAACAGTTTTTCCATCGTATAAAACGAATAATTGCAACGAGTATGAAAGTTATGGTCATTTCTACTTTCCGGGCAACCTAGGCTTCACTCTAGGGCGTTGCTCCACCAGATCGAATAGTTAAGGCCTTAGAAGTCAACGCCCGAAGCATAAAATACAAAGTAAATAGAACACTTTTTCCATTGTATAAAACGAATAATTGCTACCAGTGTGAACGTTATGTTCATTTCTACGTTTCTGACAACCTAGGCTTCACTGTAGGGTGTTGCTCCACCAAATCGAATAGGTAGGGCCATGGAAGTCAATGCCCGAAGCATAAAATACAATAAATATACAAGAGTTTTTCCATCGTATAACAGGAATAATTGCAACCAGTGTGAAAGTGATGGTCATTTCTACGTTCTGGGCAACCTAGGCTTCACTCTAGGGCGTCGTTCCACCAAATCGAATAGGTAGGGCCTAAGAAGTCAACGCCAGAAGCATAATATACAATATAAATATAACAGTTTATCCATCGTATAAAACGAATAATTGCAACAAGTATGAAAGTTGTTGTTATTTCTACTTTCCTGGCAACCTAGGCTTCACCCTAGGGCGTTGCTCCAACACATTGAACAGTTAGGGCCTTAGAAGTCAACGCCCGAAGCATAAAATACAAAATAAATAGAACAGTTTTTCCATCGTATAAAACGAATAATTGCTACCGATGTGAAAGTTATGGTCATTTCTACGTTCCGGGCAACGCAGGCATCACCCTAGGGTGTTGTTCCACCAGATGGAATAGTTAGGGCATAAGAAGTCAACGCCAGAAGCATAAAATACAATTTAAATATAACAGTTTTTCTATCGTATAAAACGAATAATTGCAACCAGTGTGAAAGTTATGGTCATTTCTACGTTCCCGGCAACCTAGGCTTCACCCTAGGGCGTTGCTCCACCAGATCGAATAGTTAGGGCCTAAGATGTGAACGCCAGAAGCATAAAATACAATATAAATACAACAGTTTTACGATCATATAAAACGTTAATTGCAACCAGTATTAAAGTTGTGGTCATTTCTACTTTCCGGGCAACCCATGCTACACCCTAGGGCGTTGCTCCAACAGATTGAATAGTTAGGGCCTTAGAAGTCAATGCCCGAAGCATAAAATGCAATAAAAATACAACAGTCTTTCCATCATATAACCGGAATAATTGCAACCAGTTTGAAAGTGATGGTCATTTCTACGTTCCGGGCAACCTCGGCTTCACTCTAGGGCGTTGCTTCACCAGATCGAATAGTTAGTGCCTTAGAAGTCTACGCCAGAAGCATAAAATACAATATAAATATAACAGATTTTCCATCGTATAGAACGAATAATAGCAATCAGTGTGAAAGTTATGGTCATTTCTACGTTCCGGGCAACCTAGGCTTCACTCTAGGGCGTTGCTCCACCAGATCCAACAGTTAGGGCCTTAGAAGTCAACGCCCGAAGAATAAAATACAAAATAAATAGAACAGTTTTTCCATCATATAAAACGAGTAATTGCAACCAGTATGAAAGTTGTGGTCATTTCTACGTTCCGGGCGACGTAGGCTACACCCTAGGTCGTTGCTCCGACAGATTGAATAGTTAGGGCCTTAGAAGTCAATGCCCGAAGCATAAAATGCAATAAAAATACAACAGTCTTTCCATCATACAACCGGAATAATTGCAACCAGTTTGAAAGTGATGGTGTTTTCTACGTTCCGGGCAACCTCGGCTTCACTCTAGGTCGTTGCTCCACCAGATCGAATAGCTAGTGCCTTAGAAGTCAACGCCAGAAGCATAAAACACAATATCAATACAACAGTTTTTCCATCCTATAAAACGAATAATTGCAACCAGTATGAAAGTTAACCTCATTTCTACTTTCCGGGCAACCTAGGCTTCACCCTAGGGCGTTGCTCCAACAGATTGAATAGTTAGGGCCTTAGAAGCCAACGCCGGAAGCATAAAATGCAATAAAAATACAACAGTTTTTCCATCGTATAAAAGGATTAATTGCAACCACTTTGAAAGTGATGGTCATTTCTACGTTCCGGGCTACCTAGGCTTCACTCTAGCGCGTTGCTCCACCAGATCGAATAGTTAGGGCCTAAGAAGTGAACGCCAGAAGCATAAAATACAATATAAATACAACAGTCTTTCCATCGTATAAAACGAATAATTGCAACCAGTATGAAAGTTAACGTCATTTCTAATTTGCGGGCAACCTAGGCTTGGCCCTAGGGCGTTGCCCCAACAGATTGAATAGTTAGGGCCTTAGAAGTCAACGCCAGAAGCATAAAATACAATATAAATACAACAGTTTTTCCATCGTATAAAACGAATAATTGCAACCAGTATGAAAGTTATGGTCATTTCTACTTTCCGGGCAACCTAGGCCTCACTCTAGGGCGTTGCTTCAACAGATTGAATAGTTAGGGCCTTAGAAGACAACGCCCGAAGCATAAAATACAAAATAAATGGTACAGTTTTTTCATCGTATAAAACGAATAATTGCTACCGGTGTGAAAGTTATGGTCATTTCTACGTTCCGCGGCAACCTAGGCTTCACCATAGGGCGTTGTTCCACGAGATGGAATAGTTAGGGCCTAAGAAGTCAACGCCAGAAGCATAAAATACAATATAAATACAACAGCTTTTCAATCGTATAAAACGAGTAATTGCAACCAGTATGAAAGTTAACGTCATTTCTACGTTCCGGGCAACCTAGGCTTCACCCTAGGGCGTTGCTCCAACAGATTGAATAGTTAGGGCCTTAGAAGGCAACGCCCGAAGCATAAAATACAAAATAAATAGTACAGTTTTTTCATCGTATAAAACGAATAATTGCTACCGGTGTGAAAGTTATGATCATTTCTACGTTCCGGGCAACCTAGGCTTCACCCTAGGGCGTTGCTCCAACAGATTGAACAGTTAGGGCCTTCGAAGTCAACGCCCGAAGCATAAAATACAAAATAAATAGAACAGTTTTTCCATCGTATAAAACGAATAATTGCTACCGATGTGAATGTTATGGTCATATCTACGTTCCGGGCAACCTAGGCTTCACCCTAGGGCGTTGCTCCAACAGATTGAATAGTTAGGGCCTTATAAGTCAATGCCCGAAGCATAAAATGCAACAAAAATACAACAGTTTTTCCATCGTATAAAAGGATTAATTGCAACCAGTTTGAAAGTGATGGTCATTTCTACTTCCCGGGCAACCTAGGCTACACCCTAGGGCGTTGCTCCAACAGATTGAATAGTTACGGCCTTAGAAGGCAATGCCCGAAGCATAAAATGCAATAAAAATACAACAGTTTTTCCATCATATAACAGGAATAATTGCAACCAGTTTGAAAGTGATGATCATTTCTACGTTCCAGGCAACCTAGGCATCACTCTGGGGCGTTGCTCCGCCAGATCGAATAGTTAGTGTCTTAGAAGTCAACGCCAGAAGCATAAGATACAATATAAATACAACAGTTTTTCCATCGTATAAAACGAATAATTGCTACCAGTATGGAAGTGATGGTCATTTCTACGTTACGGGCAACCTAGGCCTCACTCTAGGGCGTTGTTCCACCAGATTGAATAGTCAGGGCCTATGAGATCAACGGCAGAAGCATAAAATACAATATAAATATAACAGTTTCTCTATCGTATAAAACGAATAATTTCAACCATTGTGAATGTTATGGTCTTTTCTACATTCCGAGCAACCTAGGCTTCACTCTAGGGCGTTGATCCACCAGATCAAACAGTTAGGGCCTTAGAAGACAACGCCCGAAGCATTAAATACAAAATAAATGGAACAGTTTTTCCATCGTATAAAACGAATAATTGCTACCGGTGTGAAAGTTATGGTCATTTCTACGTTCCGGGCAACCTAGGCTTCACCATAGGGCGTTGCTCCACCAGATCGAATAGTTAGTGCCTTAGAAGTCAACGCCAGAAGCATGAAATCAATATAAATACAACAGTTTTTCCATCGTATAAAACGAATAATTGCTACCGGTGTGAAAGTTATGGACATTTCTACGTTCCGGGCAACATAGGCTTCACCCTAGGGCGTTGTTCCACCAGATGGAATAGTTAGGGCATAAGAAGTCAACGCCCGAAGCATAAAATGCAACAAAAATACAACAGCTTTTCCATCATATAACAGGAATAATTGCAACCAGTTTGAAAGTGATGGTCATTTCTACGTTCCGGGCAACCTAGGCTTCACCCTAGGGCGTAGCTCCACCAGATCGAATAGTTAGTGCCTTAGAAGTCAACGCCAGAAGCACAAAATACAGTATAAATACAACAGTTTTTCCATTGTATAGCATGACTAGTTGCAACCAGTGCGAAAGTAAAGATAACTTCGACGTTTCGGGCATCCTAGACTTAACTGTGTGGCATTACTCCACCAGATCGAGTAGTTAGGACCTAAGAAGTCAACGCCAGAAGCATAAAATGCAATATTAATACAACAGTTTTTCCATCGTATAAAACGAATAATTGCTACCGGTGTGAAAGTTATGGTCATTTCTACGTTCCGGGCAACCTAGGCTTCACCCTAGGGCGTTGCTCCACCAGATCGAACAGTTAGTGCCTTAGAAGTCAACGCCAGAAGCATGAAATACAATATAAATACAACAGTTTTTCCATCATATAAAACGAATGATTGCAACCAGTAGGAAAGTTATGGTCACTTCTACTTCACGGGCAACCTAGGCTACACCCTAGGGCGTTGCTACAACAGATTGTATAGTTAGGGCCTTATAAGTCAATGACCGAAGCATAAAATGCAATAAAAATACAACAGCTTTTCCATCATATAACAGCAATAATTGCAACCAGTTTGAAAGTGATGGTCATTTCTACGTTCCGGGCAACCTAGGCTTCACCCTAGGACGTTGCTCCAACAGATTGAATAGTTAGGGCCTTATAAGTCAACGCCAGAAGCATAAAATACAGTATAAATACAACAGTTTTTCCATTGTATAGCATGACTAATTGCAACCAGTGCGAAAGTAAAGATAATTTCGACGTTTCGGGCATCCTAGACTTAACTGTGTGGCATTACTCCACCAGATCGAGTAGCTAGGACCTAAGAAGTCAACGCCAGAAGCATAAAATGCAATATTAATACAACAGTTTTTCCATCGTATAAAACGAATAATTGCTACCGGTGTGAAAGTTATGGTCATTTCTACGTTCCGGGCAACCTAGGCTTCACCCTAGGGCGTTGCTCCACCAGATAGAATAGTTACTGCCTTAGAAGTCAACGCCAGAAGCACAAAATACAATATAAATACAACAGTCTTTCCATCATATAAAACGAATAATTGCAACCAGTAGGAAAGTTATGGTCACTTCTACTTTACGGGCAACCTAGGCTACACCCTAGGGCGTTGCTACAACAGATTGAATAGTTAGGGCCTTATAAGTCAATGCCCGAAGCATAAAATGCAATAAAAATACAACAGCTTTTCCATCATATAACAGCAATAATGCCAACCAGTTTGAAAGTGATGGTCATTTCTACGTTCCGGGCAACCTAGGCTTCACTGTAGGGTGTTGCTCCACCAGATCGAATAGGTAGGGCCATAGAAGTCTCCGCCCGAAGCATAAAATGCAATATAAATACAACAGTTTTTCCATCGTATAAAAGGATTAATAGCAACCAGTGTGAATGTAATGGTCATTTCCACGTTCCGGGCAACCTAGGCTTCACTCAAGGGCGTTGCTCCACCCGATCGAATAGTTAGCGCCTTAGAAGTCAACGTCAGAAGCGTAAAATACAATATAAATGCAACAGCTTTTCCATCGTATAACAGGAACAATAGCAACCAGTGTGAAAGATATGGTCATTTCTACGTTTCTGACAACCTAGGCTTCACTGTAGGGTGTTGCTCCACCAAATCGAATAGGTAGGGCCATGGAAGTCAATGCCCGAAGCATAAAATACAATAAATATACAAGAGTTTTTCCATCGTATAACAGGAATAATTGCAACCAGTGTGAAAGTGATGGTCATTTCTACGTTCTGGGCAACCTAGGCTTCACTCTAGGGCGTCGTTCCACCAGATCGAATAGTTAGGGCCTAAGAAGTCAACGCCAGAAGCATAAAATACGATATAAATACCACAGCTTTTCCGTCGTATAAAGCGAATAATTGCAACCAGTGTGAAAGTTATGGTCATTTCTACGTTCCGGGAAACCTAGGCTTCACTCTGGGGCGTTGCTCCACCAGATCGAATAGTTAGTGCCTTAGAATTCAACGCCAGAAGCATAAAATACAATATCAATACAACAGTTTTTTCATAGTATAAACCGAATAATTGCAACCAGTATGAAAGTTATGGTCATTTCTACTTTCCGGGCAACCTAGCATCCACCCTAGGGCGTTGCTGCAACCGATTGAATAGTTAGGGCCTTAGGAGTCAACGCCCGAAGCATAAAGTACAATATAAATAGAACAGTTTTTCCATCGTATAAAACGAATAATTGCTACCGGTGTGAAAGTTATGGTCATTTCTACGTTCCAGGCAACCTAGGCATCACCCTAGGGTGTTGTTCCACCAGATGGAATAGGTAGAGCATAAGAAGTCAACGCCCGAAGCATAAAATACAAAATAAATAGAACAGTTTTTCCATCGTATAAAACTAATAATTGCAACCAGTGTGCAAGTAATGGGCTTTTCTACGTTCCGGGCAACCTAGGCTTCACTGTAGGGTGTTGTTCCACCAAATCGAATAGGTAGGGCCATAGAAGACAACGCCAGAAGCATAAAATACAATATAAATATAACAGTTTATACACCGTATAAAACGAATAATAGCAACCAGTGTGAAAGTTCTGGTCATTTCTACGTTGCGGGCAACCTAGGCTTCACTCTAGGGCGTTGCTCCACCAGATCGAATAGTTAGGGCCTTAGAAGTCAACGCCCGAAGCATAAAATACAAAGTCAATAGAACACTTTTTCCATTGTATAAAACGAATAATTGCTACCAGTGTGAACGTTATGTTCATTTCTACGTTTCTG
The DNA here is from genome assembly GCF_051401765.1 of Calliopsis andreniformis. NCBI lineage: Eukaryota > Metazoa > Arthropoda > Insecta > Hymenoptera > Andrenidae > Calliopsis > Calliopsis andreniformis. Next base: position 3,798,166 of record NW_027480436.1, on the reverse strand, counting down.
ACAACCTAGGCTTCACTGTAGGGTGTTGCTCCACCAAATCGAATAGGTAGGGCCATGGAAGTCAACGCCCGAAGCATAAAATACAATAAATATACAAGAGTTTTTCCATCGTATAACAGGAATAATTGCAACCAGTGTGAAAGTGACGGTCATTTCTACGTTCTGGGCAACCTAGGCTTCACTCTAGGGCGTCGTTCCACCAGATCGAATAGTTAGGGCCTAAGAAGTCAACGCCAGAAGCATAAAATACAATATAAATATAACAGTTTTTCCATCGTATAAAACGAATAATAGCAACCAGTGTGAAAGTTCTGGTCATTTCTACGTTCCGGGCAACCTATGCTTCACTCTAGGGCGTTGCTCCAACAGATTGAACAGTTAGGGCCTTAGAAGTCAACGCCCGAAGCATAAAATACAAAATAAATAGAACAGTTTTTCCATCGTATAAAACGAATAATTGCTACCGATGTGAAAGTTATGGTCATATCTACGTTCCGGGCAACCCAGGCATCACCCTAGGGTGTTGTTCCACCAGATGGAATAGTTAGGGCATAAGAAGTCAACGCCAGAAGCATAAAATACAATTTAAATATAACAGTTTTTCCATCGTATAAAACGAATAATTGCAACCAGTGTGAAAGTTATGGTCATTTCTACGTTCCCGGCAACCTAGGCTTCACCCTAGGGCGTTGCTCCACCAGATCGAATAGCTAGTGCCTTAGAAGTCAACGCCAGAAGCATAAAACACAATATCAATACAACAGTTTTTCCATCGTATAAAACGAATAATTGCAACCAGTATGAAAGGCAAGCTCATTTCTACTTTCCGGGCAACCTAGGCTTCACCCTAGGGCGTTGCTCCAACAGATAGAATAGTTAGGGCCTTAGAAGTCAACGCCGGAAGCATAAAATGCAATAAAAATACAACAGTTTTTCCATCGTATAAAAGGATTAATTGCAACCACTTTGAAAGTGATGGTCATTTCTACGTTCCGGGCAACCTAGGCTTCACTATAGCGCGTTGCTCCACCAGATCGAATAGTTAGGGCCTAAGAAGTGAACGCCAGAAGCATAAAATACAATATAAATACAACAGTCTTTCCATCGTATAAAACGAATAATTGCAACCAGTATGAAAGTTAACGTCATTTCTACTTTGCGGGCAACCTAGGCTTGGCCCTAGGGCGTTGCCCCAACAGATTGAATAGTTAGGGCCTTAGAAGTCAACGCCAGAAGCATAAAATACAATATAAATACAACAGTTTTTCCATCGTATAAAACGAATAATTGCAACCAGTATTAAAGTTATGGTCATTTCTACTTTCCGGGCAACCTAGGCTTCACTCTAGGGCGTTGCTTCAACAGATTGAATAGTTAGGGCCTTAGAAGACAACGCCCGAAGCATAAAATACAAAATAAATAGTACAGTTTTTTCATCGTATAAAACGAATAATTGCTACCGGTGTGAAAGTTATGGTCATTTCTACGTTCCGCGGCAACCTACGCATCACCATAGGACGTTGTTCCACGAGATGGAATAGTTAGGGCATAAGAAGTCAACGCCAGAAGCATAAAATACAATATAAATACAACAGCTTTTCAATCGTATAAAACGAGTAATTGCAACCAGTATGAAAGTTAACGTCATTTCTACGTTCCGGGCAACCTAGGCTTCACCCTAGGGCGTTGCTCCAACAGATTGAATAGTTAGGGCCTTAGAAGGCAACGCCCGAAGCATAAAATACAAAATAAATAGTACAGTTTTTTCATCGTATAAAACGAATAATTGCTACCGGTGTGAAAGTTATGGACATTTCTACGTTCCGGGCAACCTAGGCTTCACCCTAGGGCGTTGCTCCAACAGATTGAACAGTTAGGGCCTTAGAAGTCAACGCCCGAAGCATAAAATACAAAATAAATAGAACAGTTTTTCCATCGTATAAAACGAATAATTGCTACCGATGTGAAAGTTATGGTCATATCTACGTTCCGGGCAACCCAGGCATCACCCTAGGGTGTTGTTCCACCAGATGGAATAGTTAGGGCATAAGAAGTCAACGCCCGAAGCATAAAATACAAAATAAATAGTACAGTTTTTTCATCGTATAAAACGAATAATTGCTACCGGTGTGAAAGTTATGATCATTTCTACGTTCCGGGCAACCTAGGCTTCACCCTAGGGCGTTGCTCCAACAGATTGAATAGTTAGGGCCTTAGAAGGCAACGCCCGAAGCATAAAATACAAAATAAATAGTACAGTTTTTTCATCGTATAAAACGAATAATTGCTACCGGTGTGAAAGTAATGGGCATTTCTACGTTCCGGGCAACCTAGGGTCCACTCTAGGGCGTTGCTCCACCAAATCGAATAGCTGCGGCCTTAGAAGTCAACGCCAGAAGCATAAAATACAGTATAAATGCAACAATTTTTCCATTGTATAGCATGACTAATTGCAACCAGTGCGAAAGTAACGACCATTTCGACGTTTCGGGCATCCTAGACTTAACTCTGAGGCGTTGCTCCACTAGATCGAAGAGTTAGGGTCTAAGAAGTCAACACCGGAAGCATAAAATACAATTTAAATACAACAGCTTTTCCATCGTAGAAAAGGAATAATTGCAACCTGTGTAGGTTATGGACATATCTACGTTCCGGGCAACCTAGGCTTCACTGTAGGGTGTTGCTCCACCAGATCGAATAGGTAGGGCCATAGAAGTCTCCGCCCGAAGCATAAAATGCAATATAAATACAACAGTTTTTCCATCGTGTAAAAGGATTAATTGCAACCAGTTAGAAAGTGATGATCATTTCTACGTTGCGGGCAACCTAGGCTTCACTCTAGGGCGTTGCTCCACCAGATCGAATAGTTAGGGCCTTAGAAGTCAACGCCCGAAGCATAAAATACAAAGTCAATAGAACACTTTTTCCATTGTATAAAACGAATAATTGCTACCAGTGTGAACGTTATGTTCATTTCTACGTTTCTGACATCCTAGGCTTCACTGTAGGGTGTTGCTCCACCAAATCGAATAGGTAGGGCCATGGAAGTCAACGCCCGAAGCATAAAATACAATAAATATACAAGAGTTTTTCCATCGTATAACAGGAATAATTGCAACCAGTGTGAAAGTGATGGTCATTTCTACGTTCTGGGCAACCTAGGCTTCACTCTAGGGCGTCGTTCCACCAGATCGAATAGTTAGGGCCTAAGAAGTCAACGCCAGAAGCATAAAATACAATATAAATATAACAGTTTTTCCATCGTATAAAACGAATAATTGCAACAAGTATGAAAGTTGTGGTTATTTCTACTTTCCTGGCAACCTAGGCTTCACCCTAGGGCGTTGCTCCAACACATTGAACAGTTAGGGCCTTAGAAGTCAACGCCCGAAGCATAAAATACAAAATAAATAGAACAGTTTTTCCATCGTATAAAACGAATAATTGCTACCGATGTGAAAGTTATGGTCATTTCTACGTTCCGGGCAACGCAGGCATCACCCTAGGGTGTTGTTCCACCAGATGGAATAGTTAGGGCATAAGAAGTCAACGCCAGAAGCATAAAATACAATTTAAATATAACAGTTTTTCTATCGTATAAAACGAATAATTGCAACCAGTTTGAAAGTGATGGTCATTTCTACGTTCAGGGCAACCTCGGCTTCACTCTAGGGCGTTGCTCCACCAGATCGAATAGTTAGGGCCTCAGAAGTCAATGCCAGAAGCATAAAATACAATATAAATATAACAGTTTTTCCATCGTATAAATCGAATAATAGCAACCAGTGTGAAGGTTCTGGTCATTTCTACGTTCCAGGCAACCTAGGCTTCACTCTAGGGCGTTGCTCCACCAGATGGAATAGTTAGGGCCTTAGAAGTCAACGCCCGAAGCATAAAATACAAAATAAATAGAACAGTTTTTCCATTGTATGAAACGAATAATTGCTACCAGTGTGAAAGTTATGTTCATTTCTACGTTTCTGACAACCTAGGCTTCACTTTAGGGTGTTGCTCCACCAAATCGAATAGGTAGGGCCATAGAAGTCAACGCCAGAAGCATAAAATACAATATAAATATAACAGTTTTTCCATCGTATAAAACGAATAATAGCAACCAGTGTGAAACTTCTGGTCATTTCTACGTTCCGGGCAACCTAGGCTTCACTCTAGGGCGTTGCACAACCAGACCGAATAGTTAGGGCCTTAGAAGTCAACGCCCGAAGCATAAAATACAAAATAAATAGAACAGTTTTTCCATCGTATAGAACGAATAATAGCAATCAGTGTGAAAGTTATGGTCATTTCTACGTTCCGGGCAACCTAGGCTTCACTCTAGGGCGTTGCTCCACCAGATCCAACAGTTAGGGCCTTAGAAGACAACGCCCGAAGAATAAAATACAAAATAAACAGAACAGTTTTTCCATCGTATAAAACGAATAATTGCTACCAGTGTAAAAGTTATGGTCATTTCTACGTTCCGGGCAACCTAGGCCTCACCCTAGGGCGTTGTTCCAGCAGATCGAATAGTTAGGGCCTAAGAAGTGAACGCCAGAAGCATAAAATACAATATAAATACAACAGTTTTTCCGTCATATAAAACGAGTAATTGCAACCAGTATGAAAGTTGTGGTCATTTCTACGTTCCGGGCGACGTAGGCTACACCCTAGGTCGTTGCTCCGACAGATTGAATAGTTAGGGCCTTAGAAGTCAATGCCCGAAGCATAAAATGCAATAAAAATACAACAGTCTTTCCATCATATAACCGGAATAATTGCAACCAGTTTGAAAGTGATGGTCATTTCTACGTTCCGGGCAACCTCGGCTTCACTCTAGGGCGTTGCTCCACCAGATCGAATAGCTAGTGCCTTAGAAGTCAACGCCAGAAGCATAAAACACAATATCAATACAACAGTTTTTCCATCCTATAAAACGAATAATTGCAACCAGTATGAAAGTTACCCTCATTTCTACTTTCCGGGCAACCTAGGCTTCACCCTAGGGCGTTGCTCCAACAGATTGAATAGTTAGGGCCTTAGAAGCCAACGCCGGAAGCATAAAATGCAATAAAAATACAACAGTCTTTCCATCGTATAAAAGGATTAATTGCAACCACTTTGAAAGTGATGGTCATTTCTACGTTCCGGGCAACCTAGGCTTCACTCTAGCGCGTTGCTCCACCAGATCGAATAGTTAGGGCCTAAGAAGTGAACGCCAGAAGCATAAAATACAATATAAATACAACAGTCTTTCCATCGTATAAAACGAATAATTGCAACCAGTATGAAAGTTAACGTCATTTCTACTTTGCGGGCAACATAGGCTTGGCCCTAGGGCGTTGCCCCAACAGATTGAATAGTTAGGGCCTTAGAAGTCAACGCCAGAAGCATAAAATACAATATAAATACAACAGTTTTTCCATCGTATAAAACGAATAATTGCAACCAGTATGAAAGTTATGGTCATTTCTACTTTCCGGGCAACCTAGGCTTCACTCTAGGGCGTTGCTTCAACAGATTGAATAGTTAGGGACTTAGAAGACAACGCCCGAAGCATAAAATACAAAATAAATAGTACAGTTTTTTCATCGTATAAAACGAATAATTGCTACCGGTGTGAAAGTTATGGTCATTTCTACGTTCCGCGGCAACCTAGGCTTCACCATAGGGCGTTGTTCCACGAGATGGAATAGTTAGGGCCTAAGAAGTCAACGCCAGAAGCATAAAACACAATATAAATACAACAGCTTTTCAATCGTATAAAACGAGTAATTGCAACCAGTATGAAAGTTAACGTCATTTCTACGTTCCGGGCAACCTAGGCTTCACCCTAGGGCGTTGCTCCAACAGATTGAATAGTTAGGGCCTTCGAAGTCAACGCCCGAAGCATAAAATACAAAATAAATAGAACAGTTTTTCCATCGTATAAAACGAATAATTGCTACCGATGTGAATGTTATGGTCATTTCTACGTTCCGGGCAACCTAGGCTTCACCCTAGGGCGTTGCCCCAACAGATTGAACAGTTAGGGCCTTCGAAGTCAACGCCCGAAGCATAAAATACAAAATAATTAGAACAGTTTTTCCATCGTATAAAACGAATAATTGCTACCGATGTGAATGTTATGGTCATATCTACGTTCCGGGCAACCCAGGCATCACCCTAGGGTGTTGTTCCACCAGATGGAATAGTTAGGGCATAAGAAGTCAACGCCCGAAGCATAAAATACAAAATAAATAGTACAGTTTTTTCATCGTATAAAACGAATAATTGCTACCGGTGTGAAAGTTATGGTCATTTCTACGTTCCGGGCAACCTAGGCTTCACCCTAGGGCGTTGCTCCAACAGATTGAACAGTTAGGGCCTTAGAAGTCAACGCCCGAAGCATAAAATACAAAATAAATAGAACAGTTTTTCCATCGTATAAAACGAATAATTGCTACCGATGTGAAAGTTATGGTCATATCTACGTTCCGGGCAACCCAGGCATCACCCTAGGGTGTTGTTCCACCAGATGGAATAGTTAGGGCATAAGAAGTCAACGCCAGAAGCATAAAATACAATTTAAATATAACAGTTTTTCCATCGTATAAAACGAATAATTGCAACCAGTGTGAAAGTTATGGTCATTTCTACGTTCCCGGCAACCTAGGCTTCACCCTAGGGCGTTGCTCCACCAGATCGAATAGCTAGTGCCTTAGAAGTCAACGCCAGAAGCATAAAACACAATATCAATACAACAGTTTTTCCATCGTATAAAACGAATAATTGCAACCAGTATGAAAGGCAACCTCATTTCTACTTTCCGGGCAACCTAGGCTTCACCCTAGGGCGTTGCTCCAACAGATAGAATAGTTAGGGCCTTAGAAGTCAACGCCGGAAGCATAAAATGCAATAAAAATACAACAGTTTTTCCATCGTATAAAAGGATTAATTGCAACCACTTTGAAAGTGATGGTCATTTCTACGTTCAGGGCAACCTCGGCTTCACTCTAGGGCGTTGCTCCACCAGATCGAATAGTTAGGGCCTCAGAAGTCAATGCCAGAAGCATAAAATACAAAATAAACAGAACAGTTTTTCCATCGTATAAAACGAATAATTGCTACCAGTGTGAAAGTTATGTTCATTTCTACGTTCCGGGCAACCTAGGCTTCACTCTAGGGCGTTGCTCCACCAGATCGAATAGTTAGGGCCTCAGAAGTCAATGCCAGAAGCATAAAATACAATATAAATATAACAGTTTTTCCATCGTATAAATCGAATAATAGCAACCAGTGTGAAGGTTCTGGTCATTTCTACGTTCCGGGCAACCTAGGCTTCACTCTAGGGCGTTGCTCCACCAGATGGCATAGTTAGGGCCTTAGAAGTCAACGCCCGAAGCATAAAATACAAAATAAATAGAACAGTTTTTCCATTGTATGAAACGAATAATTGCTACCAGTGTGAAAGTTATGTTCATTTCTACGTTTCTGACACCCTAGACTTCACTTTAGGGTGTTGCTCCACCAAATCGAATAGGTAGGGCCATAGAAGTCAACGCCAGAAGCATAAAATACAAAATAAACAGAACAGTTTTTCCATCGTATAAAACGAATAATTGCTACCAGTGTGAAAGTTATGTTCATTTCTACGTTCCGGGCAACCTAGGCTTCACTCTAGGGCGTTGCTCCACCAGATGGCATAGTTAGGGCCTTAGAAGTCAACGCCCGAAGCATAAAATACAAAATAAATAGAACAGTTTTTCCATTGTATAAAACGAATAATAGCAACCAGTGTGAAACTTCTGGTCATTTCTACGTTCCGGGCAACCTAGGCTTCACTCTAGGGCGTTGCTCAACCAGACCGAATAGTTAGGGCCTTAGCAGTCAACGCCCGAAGCATAAAATACAAAATAAATAGAACAGTTTTTCCATCGTATAGAACGAATAATAGCAATCAGTGTGAAAGTTATGGTCATTTCTACGTTCCGGGCAACCTAGGCCTCACCCTAGGGCGTTGTTCCACCAGATCGAATAGTTAGGGCCTAAGAAGTGAACGCCAGAAGCATAAAATACAATATAAATACAACAGTTTTTCCATCATATAAAACGAGTAATTGCAACCAGTATGAAAGTTGTGGTCATTTCTACGTTCCGGGCGACGTAGGCTACACCCTAGGTCGTTGCTCCGACAGATTGAATAGTTAGGGCCTTAGAAGTCAATGCCCGAAGCATAAAATGCAATAAAAATACAACAGTCTTTCCATCATATAACCGGAATAATTGCAACCAGTTTGAAAGTGATGGTCATTTCTACGTTCCGGGCAACCTCGGCTTCACTCTAGGGCGTTGCTCCACCAGATCGAATAGTTAGGGCCTTAGAAGCCAACGCCGGAAGCATAAAATGCAATAAAAATACAACAGTCTTTCCATCGTATAAAAGGATTAATTGCAACCAGTATGAAAGTTAACGTCATTTCTACTTTGCGGGCAACCTAGGCTTGGCCCTAGGGCGTTGCCCCAACAGATTGAATAGTTAGGGCCTTAGAAGTCAACGCCAGAAGCATAAAATACAATATAAATACAACAGTTTTTCCATCGTATAAAACGAATAATTGCAACCAGTATGAAAGTTATGGTCATTTCTACTTTCCGGGCAACCTAGGCTTCACTCTAGGGCGTTGCTTCAACAGATTGAATAGTTAGGGCCTTAGAAGACAACGCCCGAAGCATAAAATACAAAATAAATAGTACAGTTTTTTCATCGTATAAAACGAATAATTGCTACCGGTGTGAAAGTTATGGTCATTTCTACGTTCCGCGGCAACCTAGGCTTCACCATAGGGCGTTGTTCCACGAGATGGAATAGTTAGGGCCTAAGAAGTCAACGCCAGAAGCATAAAATACAATATAAATACAACAGCTTTTCAATCGTATAAAACGAGTAATTGCAACCAGTATGAAAGTTAACGTCATTTCTACGTTCCGGGCAACCTAGGCTTCACCCTAGGGCGTTGCTCCAACAGATTGAATAGTTAGGGCCTTCGAAGTCAACGCCCGAAGCATAAAATACAAAATAAATAGAACAGTTTTTCCATCGTATAAAACGAATAATTGCTACCGATGTGAATGTTATGGTCATTTCTACGTTCCGGGCAACCTAGGCCTCACCCTAGGGCGTTGCTCCAACAGATTGAACAGTTAGGGCATAAGAAGTCAACGCCAGAAGCATAAAATACAATTTAAATATAACAGTTTTTCCATCGTATAAAACGAATAATTGCAACCAGTGTGAAAGTTATGGTCATTTCTACGTTCCCGGCAACCTAGGCTTCACCCTAGGGCGTTGCTCCACCAGATCGAAATGCTAGTGCCTTAGAAGTCAACGCCAGAAGCATAAAACACAATATCAATACAACAGTTTTTCCATCGTATAAAACGAATAATTGCAACCAGTATGAAAGGCAACCTCATTTCTACTTTCCGGGCAACCTAGGCTTCACCCTAGGGCGTTGCTCCAACAGATAGAATAGTTAGGGCCTTAGAAGTCAACGCCGGAAGCATAAAATGCAATAAAAATACAACAGTTTTTCCATCGTATAAAAGGATTAATTGCAACCAGTATGAAAGTTATGGTCATTTCTACTTTCCGGGCAACCTAGGCTTCACTCTAGGGCGTTGCTTCAACAGATTGAATAGTTAGGGCCTTAGAAGACAACGCCCGAAGCATAAAATACAAAATAAATAGTACAGTTTTTTCATCGTATAAAACGAATAATTGCTACCGGTGTGAAAGTTATGGTCATTTCTACGTTCCGCGGCAACCTAGGCATCACCATAGGACGTTGTTCCACGAGATGGAACAGTTAGGGCATAAGAAGTCAACGCCAGAAGCATAAAATACAATATAAATACAACAGCTTTTCAATCGTATAAAACGAGTAATTGCAACCAGTATGAAAGTTAACGTCATTTCTACGTTCCGGGCAACCTAGGCCTCACCCTAGGGCGTTGCTCCAACAGATTGAATAGTTAGGGCCTTAGAAGGCAACGCCCGAAGCATAAAATACAAAATAAATAGTACAGTTTTTTCATCGTATAAAACGAATAATTGCTACCGGTGTGAAAGTTATGGTCATTTCTACGTTCCGGGCAACCTAGGCTTCACCCTAGGGCGTTGCTCCAACAGATTGAACAGTTAGGGCCTTAGAAGTCAACGCCCGAAGCATAAAAGACAAAACAAATAGAACAGTTTTTCCATCGTATAAAACGAATAATTGCTACCGATGTGAAAGTTATGGTCATATCTACGTTCCGGGCAACCCAGGCATCACCCTAGGGTGTTGTTCCACCAGATGGAATAGTTAGGGCATAAGAAGTCAACGCCAGAAGCATAAAATACAATTTAAATATAACAGTTTTTCCATCGTATAAAACGAATAATTGCAACCAGTATGAAAGTTATGGTCATTTCTACTTTCCGGGCAACCTAGGTTCCACCCTAGGGCGTTGCTGCAACCGATTGAATAGTTAGGGCCTTAGGAGTCAACGCCCGAAGCATAAAATACAATATAAATAGAACAGTTTTTCCATCGTATAAAACGAATAATTGCATCCAGTTTGAAAGTGATGGTCATTTCTACGTTCAGGGCAACCTCGGCTTCACTCTAGGGCGTTGCTCCACCAGATCGAATAGTTACGGCCTCAGAAGTCAATGCCAGAAGCATAAAATACAATATAAATATATCAGTTTTTCCATCGTATAAATCGAATAATAGCAACCAGTGTGAAGGTTCTGGTTATTTCTACGTTCCGGGCAACCTAGGCTTCACTCTAGGGCGTTGTTCCACCAGATGGAATAGTTAGGGCCTTAGAAGTCAACGCCCGAAGCATAAAATACAAAATAAATAGAACAGTTTTTCCATTGTATGAAACGAATAATTGCTACCAGTGTGAAAGTTATGTTCATTTCTACGTTTCTGACAACCTAGGCTTCACTTTAGGGTGTTGCTCCACCAAATCGAATAGGTAGGGCCATAGAAGTCAACGCCAGAAGCATAAAATACAATATAAATATAACAGTTTTTCCATCGTATAAAACGAATAATAGCAACCAGTGTGAAACTTCTGGTCATTTCTACGTTCCGGGCAACCTAGGCTTCACTCTAGGGCGTTGCTCAACCAGACCGAATAGTTAGGGCCTTAGAAGTCAACGCCCGCAGCATAAAATACAAAATAAATAGAACAGTTTTTCCATCGTATAAAACGAATAATTACAACAAGTATGAAAGTTGTGGTTATTTCTACTTTCCGGGCAACCTAGGCTTCACCCTAGGGCGTTGCTCCAACAGATTGAATAGTTAGGGCCTTAGAAGTCAACGCCCGAAGCATAAAATACAAAATAAATAGAACAGTTTTTCCATCGTATAAAACGAATAATTGCTACCGGTGTGAAAGTTATGGTCATTACTACGTTCCGGGCAACCCAGGCTTCACCCTAAGGCGTTGTTCCACCAAATGGAATAGTTAGGGCATAAGAAGTCAACGCCAGAAGCATAAAATACAATATAAATATAACAGTTTTTCCATCGTATAAAACGAATAATTGCAACAAGTAAGAAAGTTGTGGTTATTTCTACTTTCCAGGCAACCTAGGATCCACCCTAGGGCGTTGCTGCAACCGATTGAATAGTTAGGGCCTTAGGAGTCAACGCCCGAAGCATAAAATACAATTTAAATAGAACAGTTTTTCCATCGTATAAAACGAATAATTGCAACCTGTGTGAAGGTTATGGACATATCTACGTTCCGGCAACCCAGGCATCACCCTAGGGTGTTGTTCCACCAGATGGAATAGTTAGGGCATAAGAAGTCAACGCCCGAAGCATAAAATACAAAATAAATAGTACAGTTTTTTCATCGTATAAAACGAATAATTGCTACCGGTGTGAAAGTTATGGTCATTTCTACGTTCCGGGCAACCTAGGCTTCACCCTAGGGCGTCGCTCCACCAGATCGAATAGTTAGGGCCTTAGAAGTCAACGCCCGAAGCATAAACTACAAAATAAATAGAACAGTTTTTCCATTGTATAAAACGAAGAATTGCTACCAGTGTGAAAGTTATGGTCATTTCTACGTGCCGGGCAACCTAGGCTTCACTCTAGGGCGTTGCTCCACCAGATCGAATAGTTAGGGCCTTAGAAGTCAACGCCAGAGGCATAAAATACAATAAAGATGCAACAGTTTTTCCATCGTATAAAACGAATAATTGAAACCAGTGTGAAAGTGATGGTCATTTCTACTTTCCGGGCGACCTAGGCTTCACTCTAGGGCGTTGTTCCACCAGATCGAAAAGTTAGGGCCTAAGAAGTCAACGCCAGAAGCATAAAATACAATATAAATATAACAGTTTTTCCATCGTATAAAACGAATAATAGCAACCAGTGTGAAGGTTCTGGTCATTTCTACGTTCCGGGCGACCTAGGCTTCACTCTAGGGCGTTGCTCCACCAGATGGAATAGTCAGGGCCTTAGAAGTCAACGCCCGAAGCATCAAATACAAAATAAATAGAACAGTTTTTCCATTGTATAAAACGAATAATTGCTACCTGTGTGAAAGTTATGTTCATTTCTACGTTTCTGACAACCTAGGCTTCACTTTAGGGTGTTGCTCCACCAAATCGAATAGGTAGGGCCATAGAAGTCAACGCCAGAAGCATAAAATACAATATAAATATAACAGTTTTTCCATCGTATAAAACGAATAATAGCAACCAGTGTGAAACTTCTGGTCATTTCTACGTTCCGGGCAACCTAGGCTTCACTCTAGGGCGTTGCTCAACCAGACCGAATAGTTAGAGCCTTAGAAGTCAACGCCCGAAGCATAAAATACAAAATAAATAGAACAGTTTTTCCATCATATAAAACGAGTAATTGCAATCAGTATGAAAGTTGTGGTCATTTCTACTTTCCGGGCGACGTAGGCTACACCCTAGGGCGTTGCTCCAACAGATTGAATAGTTAGGGCCTTAGAAGTCAATGCCCGAAGCATAAAATGCAATAAAAATACAACAGTCTTTCCATCATATAACCGGAATAATTGCAACCAGTTTGAATGTGATGGTCATTTCTACGTTCCGGGCAACCTCGGCTTCACTCTAGGGCGTTGCTCCACCAGATCGCATAGTTAGTGCCTTAGAAGTCAACGCCAGAAGCATAAAACACAATATCAATACAACAGTTTTTCCATCGTATAAAACGAATAATTGCAACCAGTATGAAAGTTATGGTCATTTCTACGTTCCGGGCAACCTAGGCTTCACCCTAGGGCGTTGTTCCACCAGATCGAATGGTTAGGGCCTAAGAAGTGAACGCCAGAAGCATAAAATACAATATAAATACAACAGTTTTTCCATCATATAAAACGAGTAATTGCAAACAGTGTGAAAGTACTGGTCATTTCTACGTTCCGGGTAACCTAGGCTTCACTCTAGGGCGTTGTTCCACCAGATCGAACAGTTAGCGCCTTAGAAGTCAACGCCCGAAGCATAAAATACAAAATAAATAGAACTGTTTTTCCACTGTATAAAACGAATAATTGCTACCAGTGTAAAAGTTATGGTCATTTCTACGTTCCGGGCAACCTAGGCTTCACCCTAGGGCGCTGCTCCAACAGACTGAATAGGTAGGGCCTTAGAAGACAATGCCCGAAGCATAAAATGCAATAAAAATACAACAGTTTTTCCATCATATAACCGGAATAATTGCAACCAGTTTGAAAGTGATTGTCATTTCTACGTTCCGCGCAACCTCGGCTCCACTCTAGGACGTTGCTCCACCAGATCAAATAGTTAGTGCCTTGGAAGTCAACGCCAGAAGCATAAAAAACAGTATAAATACAACAGTTTTTCCATCGTATAAAACGAATAATTGCAACCAGTATGATAGTTAACCTCATTTCTACTTTCCGGGCAACCTAGGCTTCACCCTAGGGCGTTGCTCCAACAGATTGAATAGTTAGGGCCTTAGAAGTCAACGCCGGAAGCATAAAATGCAATAAAAATACAACAGTTTTTCCACCGTATAAAAGGATTAATTGCAACCACTTTGAAAGTGATGGTCATTTCTACGTTCCGGGCAACCTAGGCTTCACTCTAGCCCGTTGCTCCACCAGATCGAATAGTTAGGGCCTTAGAAGTCAACGGCAGAAGCATAAAATACAATAAAGATGCAACAGCTTTTCCATTGTATAAAACGAATAATTTCAACCAGTGTGCATGTTATGGTCATTTCAACATTCCGAGCAACCTAGGCTTCACTCTCGGGCGTTGACCCAACAGATCGAATAGTCAGGGCCTAAGAAGTGAACGCCAGAAGCATAAAATACAATATAAATACAACAGTCTTTCCATCGTATAAAACGAATAATTGCAACCAGTATGAAAGTTATCGTCATTTCTACTTTGTGGGCAACCTTGGCTTGGCCCTAGGGCGTTGCCCCAACAGATTGAATAGTTAGGGCCTTAGAAGTCAACGCCAGACGCATAAAATACAATATAAATACAACAGTTTTTCCATCGTATAAAACGAATAATTACAACCAGTATGAAAGTTATGGTCATTTCTACTTTCCGGGCAACCTAGGCTTCACTCTAGGGCGTTGCTTCAACGGATTGAATAGTTAGGGCCTTAGAAGACAACGCCCGAGGCATAAAATACAAAATAAATAGAACAGTTTTTTCATCGTATAAAACGAATAATTGCTACCGGTGTGAAAGTTATGGTCATTTCTACGTTCCGGGCAACCTCGGTTTCACTCAAGGGCGTTGCTCCACCAGATCGCATATCTAGGGACTTAGAATTCAGTGCCATAAGAATAAAATACAATATGAGTACAACAGTTTTTCCATCGTATAAAGTGAATAATTGGAAACATTGTGAAAGTAATGGTCATTTCTACGTTCCAGGCAACCTAGGCGTCACTCTAGGGCGTTACTCCACCACATCTAATAGCTACGGCCTAAGAAGTCAACGCCAGAAGCATATAATACAATATAAATACAACACCTTTTCCAGCGTATAAAATGAATAGTAGCAAACAGTGTGAAAGTAATGGTCATTTCTACGTTCCGGACAACCTAGGCTTCACTCTTGGGCGTTGCTCCACCACATCGAATAGCTACGGCCTTAGAAGTCAACGCTAGAAGCATAAAATACAATAAAAATGCAACAGCTTTTCCATCGTACAGCATGAATAATTACAACCGGTGTGAATGTTATTTTCATTTCTACGTTCCGGGCAACCTAGGCTTGACTGTATGGTGTTGCTCCACCAGATCGTATAGGTAGGGCCATAGAAGTCAACGCCCGAAGCATAAAATACAAAATAAATAGAACAGTTTTTCCATTGTATAGAACGAATAATTGCTACCAGTGTGAAAGTTATGTTCATTTCTACGTTCCTGACAACCTAGGCTTCACTCTAGGGCGTTGCTCCACCAGATCGAATAGCTATGGACTTAGAATTCAACGCCAGAAACATAAAACACAATATAAATACATCAGTTTTTCCATCGTATAAAACGAATAATTGCAACCAGTATGAAACTTATGGTCATTTCTACTTTCCGAGCAACCTAGGCTTCACCCTAGGGCGTTGCTTTTAGAGATTGAATAGTTATAGCCTTAGAAGTCAACGCCCGAAGCATAAAATGCAATAAAAATACAACAGTGTTTCCATCATATAACAGGAATAATTGCAACCAGTTTGAAAGTGATGGCCAATTCTACGTTCCGGGCAACCTAGGCTTCACCCTAGGGCGTTGCTCCA
Source organism: Calliopsis andreniformis (assembly GCF_051401765.1). NCBI lineage: Eukaryota > Metazoa > Arthropoda > Insecta > Hymenoptera > Andrenidae > Calliopsis > Calliopsis andreniformis. The sequence continues at coordinate 3,782,362 of NW_027480436.1, read as the reverse complement.
CCAGATCGAATAGTTAGTGCCTTAGAAGTCAACGCCAGAAGCATAAGATACAATATAAATACAACAGTTTTTCCATCGTATAAAACGAATACTTGCAACCAGTATGAAAGTTATGGTCATTACTACTTTCCGAGCAACCTAGGCTTCACCCTAGGCCGTTGCTCCAACAGATTGAATAGTTCGGGCCTTAGAAGTCAACGCCCGAACCATATAATGCAAAAAAAATACAACAGTGTTTCCATCATATAACAGGAATAATTGCAACCAGTTTGAAAGTGATGGACAATTCTACGTTCCGGGCAACCTAGGGTTCACTCTAGGGCGTTGCTCCAACAGATTGAATAGTTAGGGCCTTAGAAGTCAACGCCAGAAGCATAAAATACGATATAAATACAACAGCTTTTCCATCGTATAAAACGAATAATTGCAACCAGTTTGAAAGGGATGGTCATTTCTACGTACCGGGCAACCTAGGTTTCACTTTAGGGCGTTGCTCCACCAGATCGACTAGTTAGGGCCTTAGAAGACAACGCCCGAAGCATAAAATACAAAATAAATAGAACAGCTTTTCCATTGTATAAAACGATTAATTGCTACCAGTGTGAAAGTTATGGTCATTTCTACTTTCCGGGCAACCTACGCTTCACCCTAGGGCGTTGTTCCACCAGATCAAATAGTTAGGGCCTAAGAAGTCAACGACAGAAGCATAAAATGCAATATAAATATAACAGTTTTTCCATCCTATAACAGGAATAATTGCAACCCGTGTGAAAGTGATGGTCATTTCTACGTTCCAGGCAACCTAGGCTTCACTCTAGGGCGTTGTTCCACCAGATCGAATAGTTAGGGCCTAAGAAGTCAACGACAGAAGCATAAAATACAATATAAATATAACAGTTTTTTCATCGTATATAACGAATAATAACTACCAGTGTGAAAGTTATGGTCATTTCTACGTTCCGGGCAACCTAGGCTTCACTCTAGGGCGTTGCTCCACCACATGAAACAGTTAGGGCCTTAGAAGTCAACGCCCGAAGCATAAAATACAAAATAAATATAACAGTTTTTCCATCGTATAAAACGAATAATAGCAACCAGTGTGAAAGTTATGGTCACTTCTACGTTCCGGCCAACCTAGGCTTCACTCTAGGGCGTTGCTCCACCAGATCAAACAGTTAGGGCCTTAGAAGCCAACGCCCGAAGCATTAAATACAAAATAAATAGAACAGCTTTTCCATTGTATAAAACGAATAATTGCTACCAGTGTGAAAGTTATGGTCATTTCTACTTTCCGGGCAACCTACGCTTCACCCTACGACGTTGTTCCACCAGATGGAATAGTTACGGCCTAAGAAGTCAACGCCAGAAGCATAAAATACGAAATAAATACAACAGCTTATCCATCGTATAAAACGAATAATTGCAACCACTATGAAAGTTAACGTCATTTCTACTTTCCGGGCAACCTACGCTTCACCCTAGGGCGTTGTTCCACCAGATCAAACAGTTAGGGCCTTAGAAGCCAACGCCCGAAGCATTAAATACAAAATAAATAGAACAGCTTTTCCATCGTATAAAACGAATAATTGCAACGAGTGTGAAAGTTATGGTCATTTCTACGTTCCGTGCAACCTAGGATACACCCTAGGGCGTTGTTCCACCACATCGAATAGCTACGGCCTCAGAAGTGAACGCCTGAAGCATAAAATACAATAAAAATACAACAGTCTTTCCATCCTATAACAGGAATAATTGCAACCCGTGTGAAAGTCATGGTCATTTCTACGTTCCAGGCAACCTAGGCTTCACTCTAGGTCGTTGCTCCACCAGATCGAATAGTTCGGGCCTTAGAAGTCAACGCCCGAAGCATAAAAATCAATAAAAATACAACAGTTTTTCCATCGTATAACAGGATTAATTGCAACCAGTTTGAAAGTGATGGCCAATTCTACGTTCCGGGCAACCTAGGCTTCACTCTAGGTCGTTGCTCCACCAGATCAAATAGCTAGCGACTTAGAATTAAACGCCAGAAGCATAGAATACAATAAAAATACAACAGTTTTTCCATCGTATAACAGGAATAATTGCAACCAGTGTGAATGTAATGGTCATTTCTACGTTCCGGGCAACCTTGGTTTCACTCTAGGGCGTTGCTCCACCAGGTCGAGTAGTTAGGGCCTAAGAAGTCAACGCCAGAAGCATAAAATACGATATAAATAGAACAGTTTTTCCATCGTATAAAACGAATAATTGCTACCAGTGTGAAAGTTATGGTCATTGCTACGTTCCGCGCAACCTACCCTTCACCCTAGGGCGTTGCTCCACCAGACCGAATAGTTACGGCCTTAGAAGTCAGCGCCAGAAGCATAAAATACAATAAAGATGCAACAGTTTTTCCATCGTTTAACAGGAATAACTGCAACCAGTGTGAATGTACTGGTCATTTCTACGTTCCGGATATCCTAGGTTTCACTCTAGGGCGTTGCTCCACCAGATCAAATAGCTAGGGACTTAGAATTAAACGCCCGAAGCATAAAATACAAAATAAATATAACAGTTTTTCCATCGTATAAAATGAATAATAGCAACCAGTGTGAAAGTTATGGTCATTTCAACGTTCCAGGCAACCTAGGCTTCACTCTAGGGCGTTATTCCACCAGATCGAATAGTTAGGGCCTAAGAAGTCAACGACAGAAGCATAAAATTCAATACAAATATAACAGTTTTTCCATCGTATATAACGAATAATAGCAACCAGTGTGAAAGTTATGGTCATTTCTACGTTCCGGGCAACCTAGGCTTCACTCTAGGGCGTTGCTCCACCACATCAAGCAGTTAGGGCCTTAGAAGTCAACACCCGAAGCATAAAATATAAAATAAACATAACAGCTTTTCCATCGTATAAATCGAATAATAGCAACCAGTGTGAAAGTTATGGTCACTTCTACGTTCCGGGCAACCTAGGCCTCACTCTAGGGCGTTGCACCACGAGATCGAATAGTTAGGGCCTTAGAAGTCAACGCCCGAAGCATAAACTACAATATAAATAGAACAGTTTTTCCATCGTATAAAACGAATAATTGCAACCAGTTTGAAAGTGATGGTCATTTCTACGTTCCGGGCAACCTAGGCCTCACTCTAGGGCGTTGCACCACGAGATCGAATAGTTAGGGCCTTAGAAGTCAACGCCCGAAGCATAAACTACAAAATAAATAGAACAGTTTTTACATTGTATAAAACGAAGAATTGCTACCAGTGTGAAAGTTATGGACATTTCTACGTGCGGGGCAACCTTGGCTTCACTCTAGGGCGTTGCTCCACCAGATCGAATAGTTAGGGCCTTAGAAGTCAACGCCAGAGGCATAAAATACAATAAAGATGCAACAGTTTTTCCATCGTATAAAACGAATAATTGAAACCAGTGTGAAAGTGATGGTCATTTCTACTTTCCGGGCGACCTAGGCTTCACTCTAGGGCGTTGTTCCACCAGATCGAAAAGTTAGGGCCTAAGAAGTCAACGCCAGAAGCATAAAATACAATATAAATATAACAGTTTTTCCATCGTATAAAACGAATAATAGCAACCAGTGTGAAGGTTCTGGTCATTTCTACGTTCCGGGCAACCTAGGCTTCACTCTAGGGCGTTGCTCCACCAGATGGAATAGTTAGGGCCTTAGAAGTCAACGCCCGAAGAATAAAATACAAAATAAATATAACAGTTTTTCCATTGTATAAAACGAATAATTGATACCAGTGTGAAAGTTATGTTCATTCCTACGTTTCTGACAACCTAGGCTTCACTTTAGGGTGTTGCTCTACCAAATCGAATAGGTAGGGCCATAGAAGTCAACGCCAGAAGCATAAAATACAATATAAATATAACAGTTTTTCCACTGTATAAAACGAATAATTGCTACCAGTGTAAAAGTTATGGTCATTTCTACGTTCCGGGCAACCTAGGCTTCACCCTAGGGCGTTGCTCCAACAGACTGAATAGGTAGGGCCTTAGAAGACAATGCCCGAAGCATAAAATGCAATAAAAATACAACAGTTTTTCCATCGTATAAAACGAATAATTGCAACCAGTATGATAGTTAACCTCATTTCTACTTTCCGGGCAACCTAGGCTTCACCCTAGGGCGTTGCTCCAACAGATTGAATAGTTAGGGCCTTAGAAGTCAACGCCGGAAGCATAAAATGCAATAAAAATACAACAGTTTTTCCACCGTATAAAAGGATTAATTGCAACCACTTTGAAAGTGATGGTCATTTCTACGTTCCGGGCAACCTAGGCTTCACTCTAGGGCGTTGCTCCACCAGATCGAATAGCTATGGACTTAGAATTCAACGCCAGAAACATAAAACACAATATAAATACATCAGTTTTTCCATCGTATAAAACGAATAATTGCAACCAGTATGAAACTTATGGTCATTTCTACTTTCCGAGCAACCTAGGCTTCACCCTAGGGCGTTGCTTTTACAGATTGAATAGTTATAGCCTTAGAAGTCAACGCCCGAAGCATAAAATGCAATAAAAATACAACAGTGTTTCCATCATATAACAGGAATAATTGCAACCAGTTTGAAAGTGATGGCCAATTCTACGTTCCGGGCAACCTAGGCTTCACCCTAGGGCGTTGCTCCACCAGATCGAATAGTTAGTGCCTTAGAAGTCAACGCCAGAAGCATAAGATACAATATAAATACAACAGTTTTTCCATCGTATAAAACGAATACTTGCAACCAGTATGAAACTTATGGTCATTACTACTTTCCGAGCAACCTAGGCTTCACCCTAGGCCGTTGCTCCAACAGATTGAATAGTTCGGGCCTTAGAAGTCAACGCCCGAACCATATAATGCAAAAAAAATACAACAGTGTTTCCATCATATAACAGGAATAATTGCAACCAGTTTGAAGGTGATGGACAATTCTACGTTCCGGGCAACCTAGGGTTCACTCTAGGGCGTTGCTCCAACAGATTGAATAGTTAGGGCCTTAGAAGTCAACGCCAGAAGCATAAAATACGATATAAATACAACAGCTTTTCCATCGTATAAAACGAATAATTGCAACCAGTTTGAAAGGGATGGTCATTTCTACGTACCGGGCAACCTAGGTTTCACTTTAGGGCGTTGCTCCACCAGATCGAATAGTTAGGGCCTTAGAAGACAACGCCCGAAGCATAAAATACAAAATAAATAGAACAGTTTTTCCATCGTATAAAACGAATAATTGCTACCAGTGTGAAAGTTATGGTCATTTCTACTTTCCGGGCAATCTAGGCTTCACCCTCGGCCGTTGTTCCACCAGAACGAATAGTTCGGGCCTAAGAAGTGAACGCCAGAAGCATAAAATACAAAATAAATAGAACAGCTTTTCCATTGTATAAAACGATTAATTGCTACCAGTGTGAAAGTTATGGTCATTTCTACTTTCCGGGAAACCTACGCTTCACCCTAGGGCGTTGTTCCACCAGATCGAATAGTTAGGGCCTAAGAAGTCAACGACAGAAGCATAAAATGCAATATAAATATAACAGTTTTGCCATCCTATAACAGGAATAATTGCAACCCGTGTGAAAGTGATGGTCATTTCTACGTTCCAGGCAACCTAGGCTTCACTCTAGGGCGTTGCTCCACCAGATCAAACAGTTAGGGCCTTAGAAGCCAACGCCCGAAGCATTAAATACAAAATAAATAGAACAGTTTTTCCATCGTATAAAACGAATAATTACAACAAGTATGAAAGTTGTGGTTATTTCTACTTTCCGGGCAACCTAGGCTTCACCCTAGGGCGTTGCTCCAACAGATTGAATAGTTAGGGCCTTAGAAGTCAACGCCCGAAGCATAAAATACAAAATAAATAGAACAGTTTTTCCATCGTATAAAACGAATAATTGCTACCGGTGTGAAAGTTATGGTCATTACTACGTTCCGGGCAACCCAGGCTTCACCCTAAGGCGTTGTTCCACCAAATGGAATAGTTAGGGCATAAGAAGTCAACGCCAGAAGCATAAAATACAATATAAATATAACAGTTTTTCCATCGTATAAAACGAATAATTGCAACAAGTAAGAAAGTTGTGGTTATTTCTACTTTCCAGGCAACCTAGGATCCACCCTAGGGCGTTGCTGCAACCGATTGAATAGTTAGGGCCTTAGGAGTCAACGCCCGAAGCATAAAATACAATTTAAATAGAACAGTTTTTCCATCGTATAAAACGAATAATTGCAACCTGTGTGAAGGTTATGGACATATCTACGTTCCGGCAACCCAGGCATCACCCTAGGGTGTTGTTCCACCAGATGGAATAGTTAGGGCATAAGAAGTCAACGCCCGAAGCATAAAATACAAAATAAATAGTACAGTTTTTTCATCGTATAAAACGAATAATTGCTACCGGTGTGAAAGTTATGGTCATTTCTACGTTCCGGGCAACCTAGGCTTCACCCTAGGGCGTCGCTCCACCAGATCGAATAGTTAGGGCCTTAGAAGTCAACGCCCGAAGCATAAACTACAAAATAAATAGAACAGTTTTTCCATTGTATAAAACGAAGAATTGCTACCAGTGTGAAAGTTATGGTCATTTCTACGTGCCGGGCAACCTAGGCTTCACTCTAGGGCGTTGCTCCACCAGATCGAATAGTTAGGGCCTTAGAAGTCAACGCCAGAGGCATAAAATACAATAAAGATGCAACAGTTTTTCCATCGTATAAAACGAATAATTGAAACCAGTGTGAAAGTGATGGTCATTTCTACTTTCCGGGCGACCTAGGCTTCACTCTAGGGCGTTGTTCCACCAGATCGAAAAGTTAGGGCCTAAGAAGTCAACGCCAGAAGCATAAAATACAATATAAATATAACAGTTTTTCCATCGTATAAAACGAATAATAGCAACCAGTGTGAAGGTTCTGGTCATTTCTACGTTCCGGGCGACCTAGGCTTCACTCTAGGGCGTTGCTCCACCAGATGGAATAGTCAGGGCCTTAGAAGTCAACGCCCGAAGCATCAAATACAAAATAAATAGAACAGTTTTTCCATTGTATAAAACGAATAATTGCTACCTGTGTGAAAGTTATGTTCATTTCTACGTTTCTGACAACCTAGGCTTCACTTTAGGGTGTTGCTCCACCAAATCGAATAGGTAGGGCCATAGAAGTCAACGCCAGAAGCATAAAATACAATATAAATATAACAGTTTTTCCATCGTATAAAACGAATAATAGCAACCAGTGTGAAACTTCTGGTCATTTCTACGTTCCGGGCAACCTAGGCTTCACTCTAGGGCGTTGCTCAACCAGACCGAATAGTTAGAGCCTTAGAAGTCAACGCCCGAAGCATAAAATACAAAATAAATAGAACAGTTTTTCCATCATATAAAACGAGTAATTGCAATCAGTATGAAAGTTGTGGTCATTTCTACTTTCCGGGCGACGTAGGCTACACCCTAGGGCGTTGCTCCAACAGATTGAATAGTTAGGGCCTTAGAAGTCAATGCCCGAAGCATAAAATGCAATAAAAATACAACAGTCTTTCCATCATATAACCGGAATAATTGCAACCAGTTTGAATGTGATGGTCATTTCTACGTTCCGGGCAACCTCGGCTTCACTCTAGGGCGTTGCTCCACCAGATCGCATAGTTAGTGCCTTAGAAGTCAACGCCAGAAGCATAAAACACAATATCAATACAACAGTTTTTCCATCGTATAAAACGAATAATTGCAACCAGTATGAAAGTTATGGTCATTTCTACGTTCCGGGCAACCTAGGCTTCACCCTAGGGCGTTGTTCCACCAGATCGAATGGTTAGGGCCTAAGAAGTGAACGCCAGAAGCATAAAATACAATATAAATACAACAGTTTTTCCATCATATAAAACGAGTAATTGCAAACAGTGTGAAAGTACTGGTCATTTCTACGTTCCGGGTAACCTAGGCTTCACTCTAGGGCGTTGTTCCACCAGATCGAACAGTTAGCGCCTTAGAAGTCAACGCCCGAAGCATAAAATACAAAATAAATAGAACTGTTTTTGCACTGTATAAAACGAATAATTGCTACCAGTGTAAAAGTTATGGTCATTTCTACGTTCCGGGCAACCTAGGCTTCACCCTAGGGCGCTGCTCCAACAGACTGAATAGGTAGGGCCTTAGAAGACAATGCCCGAAGCATAAAATGCAATAAAAATACAACAGTTTTTCCATCATATAACCGGAATAATTGCAACCAGTTTGAAAGTGATTGTCATTTCTACGTTCCGCGCAACCTCGGCTCCACTCTAGGACGTTGCTCCACCAGATCAAATAGTTAGTGCCTTGGAAGTCAACGCCAGAAGCATAAAAAACAGTATAAATACAACAGTTTTTCCATCGTATAAAACGAATAATTGCAACCAGTATGATAGTTAACCTCATTTCTACTTTCCGGGCAACCTAGGCTTCACCCTAGGGCGTTGCTCCAACAGATTGAATAGTTAGGGCCTTAGAAGTCAACGCCGGAAGCATAAAATGCAATAAAAATACAACAGTTTTTCCACCGTATAAAAGGATTAATTGCAACCACTTTGAAAGTGATGGTCATTTCTACGTTCCGGGCAACCTAGGCTTCACTCTAGCCCGTTGCTCCACCAGATCGAATAGTTAGGGCCTTAGAAGTCAACGGCAGAAGCATAAAATACAATAAAGATGCAACAGCTTTTCCATTGTATAAAACGAATAATTTCAACCAGTGTGCATGTTATGGTCATTTCAACATTCCGAGCAACCTAGGCTTCACTCTCGGGCGTTGACCCAACAGATCGAATAGTCAGGGCCTAAGAAGTGAACGCCAGAAGCATAAAATACAATATAAATACAACAGTCTTTCCATCGTATAAAACGAATAATTGCAACCAGTATGAAAGTTATCGTCATTTCTACTTTGTGGGCAACCTTGGCTTGGCCCTAGGGCGTTGCCCCAACAGATTGAATAGTTAGGGCCTTAGAAGTCAACGCCAGACGCATAAAATACAATATAAATACAACAGTTTTTCCATCGTATAAAACGAATAATTACAACCAGTATGAAAGTTATGGTCATTTCTACTTTCCGGGCAACCTAGGCTTCACTCTAGGGCGTTGCTTCAACGGATTGAATAGTTAGGGCCTTAGAAGACAACGCCCGAGGCATAAAATACAAAATAAATAGAACAGTTTTTTCATCGTATAAAACGAATAATTGCTACCGGTGTGAAAGTTATGGTCATTTCTACGTTCCGGGCAACCTCGGTTTCACTCAAGGGCGTTGCTCCACCAGATCGCATATCTAGGGACTTAGAATTCAGTGCCATAAGAATAAAATACAATATGAGTACAACAGTTTTTCCATCGTATAAAGTGAATAATTGGAAACATTGTGAAAGTAATGGTCATTTCTACGTTCCAGGCAACCTAGGCGTCACTCTAGGGCGTTACTCCACCACATCTAATAGCTACGGCCTAAGAAGTCAACGCCAGAAGCATATAATACAATATAAATACAACACCTTTTCCAGCGTATAAAATGAATAGTAGCAAACAGTGTGAAAGTAATGGTCATTTCTACGTTCCGGACAACCTAGGCTTCACTCTTGGGCGTTGCTCCACCACATCGAATAGCTACGGCCTTAGAAGTCAACGCTAGAAGCATAAAATACAATAAAAATGCAACAGCTTTTCCATCGTACAGCATGAATAATTACAACCGGTGTGAATGTTATTTTCATTTCTACGTTCCGGGCAACCTAGGCTTGACTGTATGGTGTTGCTCCACCAGATCGTATAGGTAGGGCCATAGAAGTCAACGCCCGAAGCATAAAATACAAAATAAATAGAACAGTTTTTCCATTGTATAGAACGAATAATTGCTACCAGTGTGAAAGTTATGTTCATTTCTACGTTCCTGACAACCTAGGCTTCACTCTAGGGCGTTGCTCCACCAGATCGAATAGCTATGGACTTAGAATTCAACGCCAGAAACATAAAACACAATATAAATACATCAGTTTTTCCATCGTATAAAACGAATAATTGCAACCAGTATGAAACTTATGGTCATTTCTACTTTCCGAGCAACCTAGGCTTCACCCTAGGGCGTTGCTTTTAGAGATTGAATAGTTATAGCCTTAGAAGTCAACGCCCGAAGCATAAAATGCAATAAAAATACAACAGTGTTTCCATCATATAACAGGAATAATTGCAACCAGTTTGAAAGTGATGGCCAATTCTACGTTCCGGGCAACCTAGGCTTCACCCTAGGGCGTTGCTCCACCAGATCGAATAGTTAGTGCCTTAGAAGTCAACGCCAGAAGCATAAGATACAATATAAATACAACAGTTTTTCCATCGTATAAAACGAATACTTGCAACCAGTATGAAAGTTATGGTCATTACTACTTTCCGAGCAACCTAGGCTTCACCCTAGGCCGTTGCTCCAACAGATTGAATAGTTCGGGCCTTAGAAGTCAACGCCCGAACCATATAATGCAAAAAAAATACAACAGTGTTTCCATCATATAACAGGAATAATTGCAACCAGTTTGAAAGTGATGGACAATTCTACGTTCCGGGCAACCTAGGGTTCACTCTAGGGCGTTGCTCCAACAGATTGAATAGTTAGGGCCTTAGAAGTCAACGCCAGAAGCATAAAATACGATATAAATACAACAGCTTTTCCATCGTATAAAACGAATAATTGCAACCAGTTTGAAAGGGATGGTCATTTCTACGTACCGGGCAACCTAGGTTTCACTTTAGGGCGTTGCTCCACCAGATCGACTAGTTAGGGCCTTAGAAGACAACGCCCGAAGCATAAAATACAAAATAAATAGAACAGCTTTTCCATTGTATAAAACGATTAATTGCTACCAGTGTGAAAGTTATGGTCATTTCTACTTTCCGGGCAACCTACGCTTCACCCTAGGGCGTTGTTCCACCAGATCAAATAGTTAGGGCCTAAGAAGTCAACGACAGAAGCATAAAATGCAATATAAATATAACAGTTTTTCCATCCTATAACAGGAATAATTGCAACCCGTGTGAAAGTGATGGTCATTTCTACGTTCCAGGCAACCTAGGCTTCACTCTAGGGCGTTGTTCCACCAGATCGAATAGTTAGGGCCTAAGAAGTCAACGACAGAAGCATAAAATACAATATAAATATAACAGTTTTTTCATCGTATATAACGAATAATAACTACCAGTGTGAAAGTTATGGTCATTTCTACGTTCCGGGCAACCTAGGCTTCACTCTAGGGCGTTGCTCCACCACATGAAACAGTTAGGGCCTTAGAAGTCAACGCCCGAAGCATAAAATACAAAATAAATATAACAGTTTTTCCATCGTATAAAACGAATAATAGCAACCAGTGTGAAAGTTATGGTCACTTCTACGTTCCGGCCAACCTAGGCTTCACTCTAGGGCGTTGCTCCACCAGATCAAACAGTTAGGGCCTTAGAAGCCAACGCCCGAAGCATTAAATACAAAATAAATAGAACAGCTTTTCCATTGTATAAAACGAATAATTGCTACCAGTGTGAAAGTTATGGTCATTTCTACTTTCCGGGCAACCTACGCTTCACCCTACGACGTTGTTCCACCAGATGGAATAGTTACGGCCTAAGAAGTCAACGCCAGAAGCATAAAATACGAAATAAATACAACAGCTTATCCATCGTATAAAACGAATAATTGCAACCACTATGAAAGTTAACGTCATTTCTACTTTCCGGGCAACCTACGCTTCACCCTAGGGCGTTGTTCCACCAGATCAAACAGTTAGGGCCTTAGAAGCCAACGCCCGAAGCATTAAATACAAAATAAATAGAACAGCTTTTCCATCGTATAAAACGAATAATTGCAACGAGTGTGAAAGTTATGGTCATTTCTACGTTCCGTGCAACCTAGGATACACCCTAGGGCGTTGTTCCACCACATCGAATAGCTACGGCCTCAGAAGTGAACGCCTGAAGCATAAAATACAATAAAAATACAACAGTCTTTCCATCCTATAACAGGAATAATTGCAACCCGTGTGAAAGTCATGGTCATTTCTACGTTCCAGGCAACCTAGGCTTCACTCTAGGTCGTTGCTCCACCAGATCGAATAGTTCGGGCCTTAGAAGTCAACGCCCGAAGCATAAAAATCAATAAAAATACAACAGTTTTTCCATCGTATAACAGGATTAATTGCAACCAGTTTGAAAGTGATGGCCAATTCTACGTTCCGGGCAACCTAGGCTTCACTCTAGGTCGTTGCTCCACCAGATCAAATAGCTAGCGACTTAGAATTAAACGCCAGAAGCATAGAATACAATAAAAATACAACAGTTTTTCCATCGTATAACAGGAATAATTGCAACCAGTGTGAATGTAATGGTCATTTCTACGTTCCGGGCAACCTTGGTTTCACTCTAGGGCGTTGCTCCACCAGGTCGAGTAGTTAGGGCCTAAGAAGTCAACGCCAGAAGCATAAAATACGATATAAATAGAACAGTTTTTCCATCGTATAAAACGAATAATTGCTACCAGTGTGAAAGTTATGGTCATTGCTACGTTCCGCGCAACCTACCCTTCACCCTAGGGCGTTGCTCCACCAGACCGAATAGTTACGGCCTTAGAAGTCAGCGCCAGAAGCATAAAATACAATAAAGATGCAACAGTTTTTCCATCGTTTAACAGGAATAACTGCAACCAGTGTGAATGTACTGGTCATTTCTACGTTCCGGATATCCTAGGTTTCACTCTAGGGCGTTGCTCCACCAGATCAAATAGCTAGGGACTTAGAATTAAACGCCCGAAGCATAAAATACAAAATAAATATAACAGTTTTTCCATCGTATAAAATGAATAATAGCAACCAGTGTGAAAGTTATGGTCATTTCAACGTTCCAGGCAACCTAGGCTTCACTCTAGGGCGTTATTCCACCAGATCGAATAGTTAGGGCCTAAGAAGTCAACGACAGAAGCATAAAATTCAATACAAATATAACAGTTTTTCCATCGTATATAACGAATAATAGCAACCAGTGTGAAAGTTATGGTCATTTCTACGTTCCGGGCAACCTAGGCTTCACTCTAGGGCGTTGCTCCACCACATCAAGCAGTTAGGGCCTTAGAAGTCAACACCCGAAGCATAAAATATAAAATAAACATAACAGCTTTTCCATCGTATAAATCGAATAATAGCAACCAGTGTGAAAGTTATGGTCACTTCTACGTTCCGGGCAACCTAGGCCTCACTCTAGGGCGTTGCACCACGAGATCGAATAGTTAGGGCCTTAGAAGTCAACGCCCGAAGCATAAACTACAATATAAATAGAACAGTTTTTCCATCGTATAAAACGAATAATTGCAACCAGTTTGAAAGTGATGGTCATTTCTACGTTCCGGGCAACCTAGGCCTCACTCTAGGGCGTTGCACCACGAGATCGAATAGTTAGGGCCTTAGAAGTCAACGCCCGAAGCATAAACTACAAAATAAATAGAACAGTTTTTACATTGTATAAAACGAAGAATTGCTACCAGTGTGAAAGTTATGGACATTTCTACGTGCGGGGCAACCTTGGCTTCACTCTAGGGCGTTGCTCCACCAGATCGAATAGTTAGGGCCTTAGAAGTCAACGCCAGAGGCATAAAATACAATAAAGATGCAACAGTTTTTCCATCGTATAAAACGAATAATTGAAACCAGTGTGAAAGTGATGGTCATTTCTACTTTCCGGGCGACCTAGGCTTCACTCTAGGGCGTTGTTCCACCAGATCGAAAAGTTAGGGCCTAAGAAGTCAACGCCAGAAGCATAAAATACAATATAAATATAACAGTTTTTCCATCGTATAAAACGAATAATAGCAACCAGTGTGAAGGTTCTGGTCATTTCTACGTTCCGGGCAACCTAGGCTTCACTCTAGGGCGTTGCTCCACCAGATGGAATAGTTAGGGCCTTAGAAGTCAACGCCCGAAGAATAAAATACAAAATAAATATAACAGTTTTTCCATTGTATAAAACGAATAATTGATACCAGTGTGAAAGTTATGTTCATTCCTACGTTTCTGACAACCTAGGCTTCACTTTAGGGTGTTGCTCTACCAAATCGAATAGGTAGGGCCATAGAAGTCAACGCCAGAAGCATAAAATACAATATAAATATAACAGTTTTTCCACTGTATAAAACGAATAATTGCTACCAGTGTAAAAGTTATGGTCATTTCTACGTTCCGGGCAACCTAGGCTTCACCCTAGGGCGTTGCTCCAACAGACTGAATAGGTAGGGCCTTAGAAGACAATGCCCGAAGCATAAAATGCAATAAAAATACAACAGTTTTTCCATCGTATAAAACGAATAATTGCAACCAGTATGATAGTTAACCTCATTTCTACTTTCCGGGCAACCTAGGCTTCACCCTAGGGCGTTGCTCCAACAGATTGAATAGTTAGGGCCTTAGAAGTCAACGCCGGAAGCATAAAATGCAATAAAAATACAACAGTTTTTCCACCGTATAAAAGGATTAATTGCAACCACTTTGAAAGTGATGGTCATTTCTACGTTCCGGGCAACCTAGGCTTCACTCTAGGGCGTTGCTCCACCAGATCGAATAGCTATGGACTTAGAATTCAACGCCAGAAACATAAAACACAATATAAATACATCAGTTTTTCCATCGTATAAAACGAATAATTGCAACCAGTATGAAACTTATGGTCATTTCTACTTTCCGAGCAACCTAGGCTTCACCCTAGGGCGTTGCTTTTACAGATTGAATAGTTATAGCCTTAGAAGTCAACGCCCGAAGCATAAAATGCAATAAAAATACAACAGTGTTTCCATCATATAACAGGAATAATTGCAACCAGTTTGAAAGTGATGGCCAATTCTACGTTCCGGGCAACCTAGGCTTCACCCTAGGGCGTTGCTCCACCAGATCGAATAGTTAGTGCCTTAGAAGTCAACGCCAGAAGCATAAGATACAATATAAATACAACAGTTTTTCCATCGTATAAAACGAATACTTGCAACCAGTATGAAACTTATGGTCATTACTACTTTCCGAGCAACCTAGGCTTCACCCTAGGCCGTTGCTCCAACAGATTGAATAGTTCGGGCCTTAGAAGTCAACGCCCGAACCATATAATGCAAAAAAAATACAACAGTGTTTCCATCATATAACAGGAATAATTGCAACCAGTTTGAAGGTGATGGACAATTCTACGTTCCGGGCAACCTAGGGTTCACTCTAGGGCGTTGCTCCAACAGATTGAATAGTTAGGGCCTTAGAAGTCAACGCCAGAAGCATAAAATACGATATAAATACAACAGCTTTTCCATCGTATAAAACGAATAATTGCAACCAGTTTGAAAGGGATGGTCATTTCTACGTACCGGGCAACCTAGGTTTCACTTTAGGGCGTTGCTCCACCAGATCGAATAGTTAGGGCCTTAGAAGACAACGCCCGAAGCATAAAATACAAAATAAATAGAACAGTTTTTCCATCGTATAAAACGAATAATTGCTACCAGTGTGAAAGTTATGGTCATTTCTACTTTCCGGGCAATCTAGGCTTCACCCTCGGCCGTTGTTCCACCAGAACGAATAGTTCGGGCCTAAGAAGTGAACGCCAGAAGCATAAAATACAAAATAAATAGAACAGCTTTTCCATTGTATAAAACGATTAATTGCTACCAGTGTGAAAGTTATGGTCATTTCTACTTTCCGGGCAACCTACGCTTCACCCTAGGGCGTTGTTCCACCAGATCGAATAGTTAGGGCCTAAGAAGTCAACGACAGAAGCATAAAATGCAATATAAATATAACAGTTTTGCCATCCTATAACAGGAATAATTGCAACCCGTGTGAAAGTGATGGTCATTTCTACGTTCCAGGCAACCTAGGCTTCACTCTAGGGCGTTGTTCCACCAGATCGAATAGTTAGGGCCTAAGAAGTCAACGACAGAAGCATAAAATACAAAATAAATATAACAGTTTTTCCATCGTATAAAACGAATAATAGCAACCAGTGTGAAAGTTATGGTCACTTCTACGTTCCGGCCAACGTAGGCTTCACTCTAGGGCGTTGCTCCACCAGATCAAACAGTTAGGGCCTTAGAAGCCAACGCCCGAAGCATTAAATACAAAATAAATAGAACAGCTTTTCCATTGTATAAAACGAATAATTGCTACCAGTGTGAAAGTTATGGTCATTTCTACTTTCCGGGCAACCTACGCTTCACCCTAGGACGTTGTTCCACCAGATGGAATAGTTACGGCCTAAGAAGCCAACGCCCGAAGCATTAAATACAAAATAAATAGAACAGCTTTTCCATCGTATAAAACGAATAATTGCAACGAGTGTGAAAGTTATGGTCATTTCTACGTTCCGTGCAACCTAGGATACACCCTAGGGCGTTGTTCCACCACATCGAATAGCTACGGCCTCAGAAGTGAACGCCTGAAGCATAAAATACAATAAAAATACAACAGTCTTTCCATCCTATAACAGGAATAATTGCAACCCGTGCGAAAGTCATGGTCATTTCTACGTTCCAGGCAACCTAGGCTTCACTCTAGGTCGTTGCTCCACCAGATCGAATAGTTCGGGCCTTAGAAGTCAACGACAGAAGCATAAAATGCAATATAAATATAACAGTTTTTCCATCCTATAACAGGAATAATTGCAACCAGTGTGAATGTAATGGTCATTTCTACGTTCCGGGCAACCTTGGTTTCACTCTAGGGCGTTGCTCCACCAGGTCGAGTAGTTAGGGCCTAAGAAGTCAACGCCAGAAGCATAAAATACGATATAAATAGAACAGTTTTTCCATCGTATAAAACGAATAATTGCTACCAGTGTGAAAGTTATGGTCATTGCTACGTTCCGCGCAACCTACCCTTCACCCTAGGGCGTTGCTCCACCAGACCGAATAGTTACGGCCTTAGAAGTCAGCGCCAGAAGCATAAAATACAATAAAGATGCAACAGTTTTTCCATCGTTTAACAGGAATAACTGCAACCAGTGTGAATGTACTGGTCATTTCTACGTTCCGGATATCCTAGGTTTCACTCTAGGGCGTTGCTCCACCAGATCAAATAGCTAGCGACTTAGAACTAAACGCCCGAAGCATAAAATACAAAATAAATATAACAGTTTTTCCATCGTATAAAATGAATAATAGCAACCAGTGTGAAAGTTATGGTCATTTCAACGTTCCAGGCAACCTAGGCTTCACTCTAGGGCGTTATTCCACCAGATCGAATAGTTAGGGCCTAAGAAGTCAACGACAGAAGCATAAAATTCAATACAAATATAACAGTTTTTCCATCGTATATAACGAATAATAGCAACCAGTGTGAAAGTTATGGTCATTTCTACGTTCCGGGCAACCTAGGCTTCACTCTAGGGCGTTGCTCCACCACATCAAGCAGTTAGGGCCTTAGAAGTCAACACCCGAAGCATAAAATATAAAATAAACATAACAGCTTTTCCATCGTATAAATCGAATAATAGCAACCAGTGTGAAAGTAATGGTCATTTCTACGTTCCGGGCAACCAAGACTTCACTCTAGGGTGTTGCTCCACCAGATTGAATACCTAGGGACTTAGAGGTCAGCGCCAGAAGCATAAAATATAATAAACATAAAACAGTTGTTCCATCGTATAACAGGTATAATTGCAACCAGTCTGAAAGTAATGGTCATTTCTACGCTTCGGGCAACATACGCTTCACTATTGGACGTTGCCCCACGAGATCGAATTGCTACGACCTTAGAAGTCAACACCTGAAACATAAAATACAATAAAAATACGACAGTTTCTCCATCGTATAGCATGAGTAATTGCAACCAGTGTGAAAGTAATGGTCATTTCTACGTTTCGGGCAACCTAGGCTTCAGCCTAGGGCGTTGCTCCAACAACTTGAATAGTTAGGGCCCTAGAAGTCAGCGTTCGAAGCATAAAATGCAATAAAAATCCAACAGTTTTTCCACCGTATAACAGGGTTAATTGTAACCAGTTTGAAAGTGATTGTTATTTCTACTTTCCGGGCAACAGAGGCTTCACTCTAGTGCGTTGCTCCACCAGCTCAAACAGTTAGGGCCTTAGAAGCCAACGCCCGAAGCATTAAATACAAAATAAATAGAACAGTTTTTCCATTGTTTAAAACGAATAATTGCTACCAGTGTAAAAGTTATGGTCATTTCTACGTTCCGGGCAACCTAGGCTTCACCCTCGGCCGTTGTTCCACCAGATCGAATAGTTCGGGCCTAAGAAGTGAACGCTAGAAGCATAAAATACAATATAAATACAACAGTTTTTCCATCGTATAAGACGAATAATTGCAACCACTATGAAAGTTAACGTCATTTCTACTTTCCGGGCAACCTAGGCTTCACCCTCGGCCGTTGTTCCACCAGAACGAATAGTTCGGGCCTAAGAAGTGAACGCCAGAAGCATAAAATACAAAATAAATAGAACAGCTTTTCCATTGTATAAAACGAATAATTGCTACCAGTGTGAAAGTTATGGTCATTTCTACTTTCCGGGCAACCTACGCTTCACCCTAGGGCGTTGTTCCACCAGATCGAATAGTTAGGGCCTAAGAAGTCAACGACAGAAGCATAAAATGCAATATAAATATAACAGTTTTTCCATCCTATAACAGGAATAATTGCAACCCGTGTGAAAGTGATGGTCATTTCTACGTTCCAGGCAACCTAGGCTTCACTCTAGGGCGTTGTTCCACCAGATCGAATAGTTAGGGCCTAAGAAGTCAACGACAGAAGCATAAAATACAATATGAATACAACAGTTTTTCCATCGTATAAAACGAATAATTGCAACCAGTATGAAACTTATGGTCATTTCTACGTTCCGGGCAACCTAGGCTTCACTCTATGGCGTTCTTCCACCACATCGAATAGCTACGGCCTCAGAAGTCAACGCCTGAAGTATAAAGTACAATAAAAATACAACAGTCTTTCCATCCTATAACAGGAATAATTGCAACCCGTGTGAAAGTTATGGTCATTTCTACGTTCCAGGCAACCTAGGCTTCACCCTAGGGCGTTGTTCCACCAGATGGAATAGTTAGGGCCTAAGAAGTCAACGCCAGAAGCATAAAATACAATATAAATATAACAGTTTTTGTATCGTATAAAACGAATAATGCAAACGAGTGTGAAGGTTATGGTCATTTCTACGTTCCGGGCAACCTAGGCTTCACCCTAGGGAGTTGCACCAACAGATTGAATATTTAGGGCCTCAGAAGTCAACGCCCGAAGCATAACATACAAAATAGATGGAACAGTTTTTCCATCGTATAAAACGAATATTTGCAACCAGTGTGAAAGTAATGGTCATTTCTACGTTCCGGCCAACATAGGCTTCACTCTAGGGCGTTCCTCCACCAGATCGAACAGGTAGGGCCTTAGAAGTCAAAGCCCGAAGCATAAAATACAAAATAAACAGAACAGTCTTTCCATTGTATAAAACGAATAATTAAAATAAATAATTATAAAAATAACGCTTCTGGCGTTGAATTCGAAGTCCCTAAGTATTCGATCTCGTGGAGCAACGCCCTAGCGTGAAGCTTAGGTTGCCCGGAACGTAGAAATGATCATTACTTCCACACTTGTTGCAATTATTTGTTTTATATGATGGAAAAGCTGTTGTATTTATATCGTATTTTATGTTTCTGGCGTTGACTTCTAAGGACCTAACTATTCGATCTGGTGGAGCAACGCCCTAGAGTGAAGCCTAGGTTGCTCGGAATGTAGAAATGACCATAACCTTCACACTGGTTGCAATTATTCGTTTTATACGATGGAAAAGCTGATGCACCTTTATCGTATTTTATGCTTCTGGCGTTGACTTCTAAGGCCCCAACTCTTCGATCTGGTGGAGCAACGCTCTAGAGTGAAGTCTAGGTTGCTCGGAACGTAGAAATGGCCATTACTTTCACACTGTTTGCAATTATTCATTTTATACGATGGCAAAGCTTTTGTATTTATATTCTATTTTATGCTCCTGGCGTTGACTTCTAAGGCCGTAGTTATAAGATGTGGTGGAGCAACGACCTAGACTTACGCCTAGGTTGCCCGGAATGTAGAAATGACCAGTACTTTCACACTGGATGCAGTTATTCCTTTTATACAATGGAAAAAATGTTGCATCTCTATTGTATTTTATGCTTTTGGCGTTGACTTCTTAGGCCATAACTATTCCCTCTGGTGTATCAACGCCGTAGAGTGAAACCTAGGTTGCCGGAACCTAGAAATGACCATTACCTGCGCACTGGTTGCAATTATTCCTGTTATACGGAGGAAAAACTGTTGTATTTTTAATGTATTTTATGCTTTTAGCGTTGAATTCTAAGTCCCTAGCTATTCGATTTCGCGGAGCGACGCACTAGAGTGAAGCCTAGGTTGCCCGGAACGTAGAAATGACCATTACTTTCACAATGTTTGCAATTATTCATTTTATACGATGGAAAAACTGTTGTACTTATTTTGTATTTTATTTTTCTGGTGTTGACTTCTTAGGCCCTAACTATCCAATCTGGTGGAACAACGACCTAGAGTGAAGCCTAGGTTGCCCGGAACGTAGAAATGACCATTACCTTCACACTGTTTGCAAGTGTACATTATATACGATGGAAAAGCTGTTGTATTTATATTGTATTTTATGCTTCTGGCGTTGACTTCTTAAGCCCTATCTACTTGAGCTGGTGGAGCACCGCCCTAGACTGAAGCCTCGGTTGCCCGGAACGTAGAACATAACATTACCTACATACTGGTTGCAATTATTCCTGTTATGCGATGGAAAAACTGTTGCATCTTTATTGTATTTTATGCTTCTGGCGTTGACTTCTAAGGCCCTAACTATTCGAACTGGTGGAGCAACGCCATAGGGTTAATTCTAGGTTGCCTGGAACGTAGAAAAGTCCATAACTTTCACACTGGTCGCAATTATTCGTTTTATATGATGCAAAAGCTGTTGTATTTATATTGTATTTTATGCTTCTGGCGTTAACTTCTTAGGCCCTAACTATTCGATCTGGTGGAGCAACGCCATAGAGTGTAGCCTAGGTTGCTCGGAATGTTGAAATGTCCATAACTTTCACACTGGTTGCAATTATTCGTTTTATACGATGGAAAAACTGTTGCATCTTTTTTGCATTTTATGCTTCTGGCGTTGACATCTAAGGCCCTAATTTTTCGATCTGGTGGAACAACGCCCTACAGTGACGCCTAGGTTCCCCGGAACGTAGAAATGACCATTACTTTCACAATGTTAGCAATTATTAGTTTTATACCATGGAAAAACTGTTGTACTTATATTGTATTTTATTCTTCTGGCGTTGACTTCATAGACCCTAACTATTCGATCTGGTGGAACAACGCCCTAGAGTGAAGGCTAGGTTGTCCGGAACGTAGCAATGACCATTACGATCACACTGTTTGCAAATATACATTATATACGATGGAAAAGCTGTTGTATTTATATTGTATTTTATGCTTCTGGCGTTGACTTCTTAGGCCCTAACTATTTGATCTGGTGGAGCACCTTCATAGAGTGAAGCCTAGGTTGATCGGAACGTAGCACATACCATTACCTTCACACTGGTTGCAATTATTCCTGTTATACGGTGGAAAAACTGTTCTATTTATTTTGTATTTTATGCTTCGGGCGTCGACTTCTAAGGCCCTAACTATTCGGGCTGGTGGAGCAACATCCTAGAGTGAAGCCTAGGCTGCCCGGACAATAGAAATGACCATAACTTTCATACTGGTTGCAATTATTCGTTTTATACGATGGAAAAACTGTTATGTTTATACTGTGTTTTATGCTTCTGGTGCTGACTTCTAAGACCCTAACTATTCGATCTGGTGGAGTAACGCCCTAGAGTGAAGCCTGGGTTGCGCGAAACGTAGAAATGACCATTACTTTCACACTGCTTGCAATTATTCGTCTTATACGATGAAAAAACTGTTGTATTTATTATGTATTTGGTGCTTCTGGCTTTGACTTCTTAGGCCATAGCTATTCCATCTGGTGGAGCAACGCCATAGAGTGAAACGTAGGTTGCCCGGAACATAGAAATGACCATAACATTCACACTGGTTGCAATTATTCGCTTGATACGTTGGAAAAGCTGTTGTACTTATATTGTATTTTATTCTCCTGGCGTTGACTTCCTAGGTCCTGACTATTCGTTCTGGTGGAACAACACCCTAGGGTGATGCCTAGGTTGCCCGAAACGTAGAAATGACCATTACCTTCACACTGGTTGCAATTATTCATGCTACACGATGGAGAAACTGTTGTATTTTTATTGTATTTTATGTTTCAGGTGTTGACCTCTAAGGTCGTAGCTATTCGATCTCGTGGGGCAACGTCCAATAGTGAAGCGCATGTTGCCCGAAGCGTAGAAATGACTATTACTTTCAGACTGGTTGCAATTATTCTTTTTATACGATGGAAAAACAGTTGAATTTTTATTGTATTTTATGCTTCTGGCGTTGAATTGTAAGTCCCTCACTATTCGATCTGGTGGAGCAACGCCCTAGACTGAAGTCTAGGTTGCCCGGGACGTAGAAATGACCATTACTTTTACACTGGTTGCAATTATTCGCTCTATACGATGGAAAAACTGTTGTATTTATATTGTATTTTATGCTTCTGGCGTTGACTTGTTAGGTCCAAACTATTCGGTCTGGTGGACCAACGCCCTAGAGTGAAGCCTAGGTTGCACGGAACGTCGAAATGCCCATTACTTTCACACTGGTTGCAATTATTCGTTTTATACGATGGAAAAACTGTTGCATCTTTATTGTATTTTATGCTTCTGGCGTTGACATCTAAGGCCCTAACTATTCCATCTGGTGGAACAGCGCCCTAGGGTGAAGCCTAGGTTGCCCGGAACGTAGAAATGACCAAACTTTCATAATGGTTGCAATTATCCGTTTTATACGATGGAAAAACTGTTGTATTTATATTGTATTTTACGCTTCTGGCTTTGAATTCTAAGGCCGTACCTATTCGATGTGGTGGTGCAACGCCCTAGAGTGAAGCCTAGGTTGCCCGGAACGTAGAAGGGACCATTGCTATCACACTGGTTGCAATTATTCGTTTTATACGATGGAAAAACTGTAGTACTTATTTTGTATTTGGTGCTTCTGGGGTTGACTTCTTAGGCCCTAACTATTCGATCTGGTGGAGCAACGCCATAGGGTGAAACGTAGGTTGCCCGGATCGTAGAAATGACCATTATATTCACACTAGCTGCAATTATTCCTGTTATACGATGGAAAAACTGTTTTATTTTTATTGTATTTTATGATTCGGGCGTTGACTTCTGAGGCCCTAGCTATTCGATTTGGTGGAGCAACGCCCTTGAGTCAAGCCTAGGATGCCCGGAACGTAGAAATGACCATTACTTTCACACTGGTTGCAATTGTTCCTGTTATACTATGGAAAGATTGAGTATTTTTATTGTATTTTTTGCTTCGTGCGTTGACTTCTCAGGCGCTAACTATTCGGTCTGGTGGACCAACGCCCTAGAGTGAAGCCTAGGTTGCACGGAACGTAGAAATGACCTTAGCTTTCACACTGGTTACATTATTCGCTTTATACGATGGAAAAACTGTTGTATTTATATTGTATTTTATGCTTCTGGCGTTGACTTCTTAGGACCTAACTATTCGATCTGGTGGAGCAGCGCCCTAGAGTGAAGTCTTGGTTGCCCGAAACGTAGAAATGACCACTACTTTCACACTGGTTGCAATTACTCATGCTATTCAATGGAGAAGCTGTTGTATTTTTATTGTATTTTATGTTTCAGGTGTTGACTTCTAAGGTCGTAGCTATTCGATCTGGTGGAGCAGCGCCATAGAGTGAAACAAAGGTTGCCCGGAACGTAGAAATGACCATTACATTCACACTGGTTGCAATTATTCCTGTTATGACCATTACATTCACACTGTTTGCAATTATTCATTTTATACGATGGAAAAGCTGTTGTATATATATTGTATTTTATGCTTCTGGCGTTGACTTCTAAGTCCGTAAAAATTAGCTGTGGTGGAGCAACGCCCTAGAGTGAAGCCAAGGTTGCCCGGAACGTAGAAATGACCATCACTTTCACACTGCCTGCAATTGTCCGTTTTATACGATGAAAAGACTGTTGTATTTATTATGTATTTGGTACTTCTGGCGTTGACTTCTTAGGCCATATCTATTCGATCTGGTGGACCCACGCCCTAGAGTGAAGCCTAGGTTGCCCGCAACGTAGAAATGACCATTACTTTCACACTGCTTGCAATTATTCGTTTTATACGATGAAAAGACTGTTGTATTTATTATGTATTTGGTTCTTCTGGCTTTGACTTCTTAGGCCATAACTATTCCATCTGGTGGAAAAACGCCATAGAGTGAAACGTAGGTCGCCCGGAACGTAGAAATGACCATATCTTACATACTGGTTGCAATTATTCCTGTTATACGATGGTAAAGCTGATGTATTTTTATTGTATTTTATGCTTCGGGAGTTGACTTCTAAGGCCCTAGCTATTCGATTTGGTGGAGCAACGCCCTAGAGGCAAGCCTAGGTTGCCCGAAACGTAGAAATGACCATTACTTTCACACTGGTTATAATTATTCATGCTATACGATGGAGAAACTGTTGTATTTTTATTGTATTTTATGTTTCAGGTGTTGACTTCTAAGGCCGTAGCTATTCGATCTGGTGGCACAACGCACTAGAGTGAAGCCTAGTTTGCCCGGATCGTAGAAATGACCATAACTTTCACACTGGTTGCATTATTCGCTTTATGCAATGGAAAAACTGTTCTATTTATATTGTATTTTATGCTTATGGCGTTGACTTGTTAGGTCCAAACTATTCGGTCTGGTGGATCAACGCCCTAGAGTGAAGCCTAGGTTGCACGGAACGTCGAAATGCCCATTACTTTCACACTGGTTGCAATTATTCGTTTTATACGATGGAAAAACTGTTGCATCTTTATTGTATTTTATGCTTCTGGCGTTGACATCTAAGGCCCTAACTATTCCATCTGGTGGAACAGCGCCCTAGGGTGAAGCCTAGGTTGCCCGGAACGTAGAAATGTCCATTACTTTCACACTGGTTGCAATTATTCGTTTTATGCGATGGAAAAACTGTTGCATCTTTACTGTATATTATGCTTCTGGCGTTGACTACTAAGGCCCTAACTGTTCGATCTGGTGGAGCAACGCCCTAGAGTGAAGCCTAGGTTGCTCGGAACGTAGAAATGACCATTACTTTCACACAGCTTGCAATTATTCGTTTTATACGATGAAAAAACTGTTGTATTTATTATGTATTTGGTGCTTCTGGCTTTGACTTCTTAGGTCATAGCTGTTCCATCTGGTGGAGCAACGCCATAGAGTGAAACGTAGGTTGCCCGGATCACAGAAATGACCATAACATTCACACTGGTTGCAATTATTCGTTTTATACGATGGAAAAGCTGTTTTACTTATATTGTATTTTATTCTCCTGGCGTTGTCTTCCTAGGTCCTAACTATTCGATCTGGTGAAACAACACCCTAGGGTGAAGCCTGGGTTGCCCGGATCATAGAAATGACCATAACATTCACACTGGTTGCAATTATTCGTTTTATACGATGGAAAAGCTGTTGTACTTATATTGTATTTTATTCTCCTGGCGTTGTCTTCCTAGGTCCTAACTATACGATCTGGTGAAACAACACCCTAGGGTGAAGCCTGGGTTGCCCGGAAAGTAGAAATGACCATTACTTTCACACTGGTTGCAATTATTCGCATTATACGATGGAAAAACTGTTGTATTTATTTTGTATTTGGTGCTTCTAGCGTTGACTTCTTAGGCCCTAACTACTCGATCTGGTGGAGCAACGCCATAGAGTGAAACGTAGGTTGCCCGGATCGTATAAATGACCATTACATTCACACTAGTTGCAATTATTCCTGTTATACGATGAAAAAACTGTTTTATTTTTATTGTACTTTATGCTTCTGGCGTTGACTTCTAAGGCCCTAATAATTCTATTTGGTGGAGCAACGCAATAGACGGAAGCCTAGGTTGCCCGGAACGTAGAAATGACAATCACTTTCAAACTGGTTGCAATTAATGCTGTTATACGATGGAAGAACTGATGTATTTTTATTGCATTTTATGCTTCTGGCGTTGACTTCTAAGGCCCTAACTACTCAATCTGTTGGAGCAACGCCCTAAAGTGAGACCTAGGTTGCCCGGAAAGTAGAAATGACCATAACTTTCATACTGGTTGCAATTATCCGTTTTATACGATGGAAAAACTGTTGTATTTATATTGTATTTTACGCTTCTGGCTGTGAATTCTAAGGCCGTACCTATTCTATGTGGTGGTGTAACTCCCTAGAGTGAAGCCTAGGTTGCCCGGAACGTAGAAGGGACCATTGCTATCACACTGGTTGCAATTATTCGTTTTATACGATGGAAAAACTGTAGTACTTATTTTGTATTTGGTGCTTCTGGGGTTGACTTCTTAGGCCCTAACTATTCGATCTGGTGGAGCATCGCCATAGAGTGAAATGTAGGTTGCCCGGATCGTAGAAATGACCATTATATTCACACTAGCTGCAATTATTCCTGTTATACGATGGAAAAACTGTTTTATTTTTATTGTATTTTATGATTCGGGCGTTGACTTCTGAGGCCCTAGCTATTCGATTTGGTGGAGCAACGCCCTTGAGTCAAGCCTAGGATGCCCGGAACGTAGAAATGACCATTACTTTCACACTGGTTGCAATGATTCCTGTTATACTATGGAAAGATTGTGTATTTTTATTGTATTTTTTGCTTCGTGCGTTGACTTCTCAGGCGCTAACTATTCGATCTGATGGCACAACGCACTAGAATGAAGCCTAGTTTGCCCGGATCGTAGAAATGA
The DNA here is from genome assembly GCF_051401765.1 of Calliopsis andreniformis. NCBI lineage: Eukaryota > Metazoa > Arthropoda > Insecta > Hymenoptera > Andrenidae > Calliopsis > Calliopsis andreniformis. The sequence continues at coordinate 3,755,394 of NW_027480436.1, read as the reverse complement.
CCATAACTTTCACACTGGTTGCATTATTCGCTTTATGCAATGGAAAAACTGTTCTATTTATATTGTATTTTATGGTTCTGGCGTTGACATCTTAGGCCCTAACTATTCGATCTGCTGGATCAACGCCATAGAGTGAAGCCTAGGTTACCCGGAACGTAGAAATGACCAGTACTTTCACACTGGTTGCAGTTATTCCTGTTATACGACAGAAAAGCTGTTGCATTTTTATTGTATTTTATGTTTCTGGTGTTGACTTCTAAGGTCCTAGCTATTCGATCTCGTGCGGCAACGTCCGAGAGTGAAGCCTAGGTTGCACGGAACGTAGAAATGCCCATTAGTTTCACACAGGTTGCAATTATTCCTGTTATACGACGAAAAAACTGTTGCATTTTTATTGTATTTTATGCTATTGGCGTTGACCTCCAAGTCCCTAACTATTCGATCTGGTGGAACAACGCCCTAGAGTGAAGCCTGGGTTGCCCAGAACGTAGAAATGACCATACCTTTCACACTGTTTCCAAATATACATTATATACGATCAAAAGCTGCTGTATTTATATTGTATTTTATGCTTCTGGCGTTGACTTCTTAGGCCCTAACAGTTTGATCTGGTGGAGCACCGCCCTAGAGTGAAGCCTAGGTTGCCCGGAACGTAGAAAAGACCATTACCTTCACACTGGGTGCAATTATTCCTGTTATACGATGGAAGGACTGTTGTACTTTTATTGTATTTTATGCTTTGGGCGTTGACTTCTAAGGACCTAGCTATTCGGTTTGGTGGAGCAACGCCCTAGAGTGAAGCCTAGGTTGCCCGGAACGTAGAAAAGACCATTACCTTCACACTGGGTGCAATTATTCCTGTTATACGATGGAAGGACTGTTGTACTTTTATTGTATTTTATGCTTTGGGCGTTGACTTCTAAGGACCTAGCTATTCGGTTTGGTGGAGCAACGCCCTAGAGTGAAGCCTAGGGTGTCCGAAACGTAGAAATGACCATACCTTTCACTCTGGTAGCAATGATTCCTGTTATACGATGGAAAAACAGTTGTACTTTTATTGTATTTTATGCTTTGGGCGTTGACTTCTAAGGCCCTAGCTATTCGGTTTGGTGGTGCAACGCCCTAGAGTGAAGCCTAGGTTACCCGGAACGTAGAAATGACCAGTACTTTCACAGTGGTTGCAGTTATTCCTGTTATACGACAGAAAAACTGTTGCATTTTTATTGTATTTTATGTTTCTGGCGTTGACTTCTAAGGTCCTAGCTATTCGATCTCGTGGGGCAACGTCCGAGAGTGAAGCCTAGGTTGCACGTAACGTAGAAATGCCCATTACTTTCACACAGGTTGCAATTATTCCTGTTATACGATGAATAAACTGTTGCATTTTTATTGTATTTTATGCTCTTGGCGTTGACCTCCAAGTCCCTAACTATTCGATCTGGTAGAACAACGCCCTAGAGTGAAGCCTGGGTTGCCCAGAACGTAGAAATGAAAATACCTTTCACACTGTTTCCAAATATACATTATATACGATGAAAGACTGCTGTATTTATATTGTATTTTATGCTTCTGGCGTTGACTTCTTAGGCCCTAACAGTTTGATCTGGTGGAGCACCGCCCTAGAGTGAAGCCTAGGTTGCCCGGAACGTAGAAAAGACCATTAACTTCACACTGGGTGCAATTATTCCTGTTATACGATGGAAGGACTGTTGTACTTTTATTGTATTTTATGCTTTGGGCGTTGACTTCTAAGGCCCCAGCTATTCGGTTTGGTGGACCAACGCCCTAGAGTGAAGCCTAGGGTGTCCGAAACGTAGAAATGGCCGGTACTTTCACACTGGTTGCAGTGATCCATGCTATAGAATGGAAAAACTGTTGTATTTATTATGTATTTGGTGCTTCTGGCGTTGACTTCTTAGTCCCTAACTATTCGATCTGGTGGAGCAGCGCCATAGAGTGAAGCCTAGGGTGCCCGGAACGTAGAAATGAACATTACTTTCACACTGCTTGCAATTATTCGTTTTATACGATGAAAAAACTGTTGTCTTTATTATGTACTTGGTTCTTCTGGCGTCGATTTCTTAGGCCCTAACTATTCCATCTCGTGGAGCAACTCCCTAGGGTGAAGCCTACATTGCCCGGAAAGTTGAAATGACCATAACCTTCACACTGGTTGCAATTAATCGTTTTATAAGATGGAAAAACTGTTGTATTTATATTGTATTTTATGCTTCTTGCGTTGACTTCGAAGGACGTAGCTATTCGATGTGTTGGAGCAACACCCTACAGTGAAGCCTATGTTACCCGGAACGTAGAAATGACCATCACTTTCACACTGGTTGCAATTATTCCTGTTTACGATGGAAAAACAGTTGTATTTTTATTGTGTTTTATGCTTCTGGCGTTGACTTCTAAGTCCCTAGCTATTCGATCTGGTGCAGCAACGCCCTATAGTGAAGCCCAGGTTGCCCGGAACGTGGATATGTCCATGACCTTCACACTGGTTGCAATTATTCGTTTTATACGATGGAAAGACTGTAGTATTTATTTTGTAGTTTATGCTTCTGGCGTTGACTTTTAAGGCCCTAACTCTTCGATCTGGTGGAGCAACGCCTCAGAGTTAAGTCTTGGATGCCCGAAACGCCGAAATGATCATTACTTTCACACTGGTTGCAGTGAACCATGCTGTACAATGGAAAAACTGTTGTATTTATTTTGTATTTGGTGCTTCTGGCGTTGACTTCTTAGTCCCTAACTATTCGATCTGGTGGAGCAGCGCCATAGGGTGAAGCCGAGGGTGCCCGGAACGTAGAAATGAACATTTCTTTCACACTGCTTGCAATTATTAGTTTTATACGATGAAAAAACTGTTGTATTTATTATGTACTTGTTGCTTCTGGCGTTGACTTCTTAGGCCATAACTATTCCATCTGGTGGAGCAACGCCATAGAGTGAAACGTAGGTTGCCCGGAACGAAGAAATGACCATTACTTTCACACTGGTTGCAATTATTCCTTTTATACGATGGAAAAACTGTTGTATTAATATTGTATTTTATGCTTCTGGCGTTAACTTCTTATTCCCCAGCTATTCGATCTGGCGGAGCAACGCCCAAGAGTGAAGCCTAGGTTGCCCGAAACGTAGAAATGACCATAACTTTCACACTGGTTGCATTTATTCGTTTTATACAATGGAAAAACTGTTCTATTTATTTTGTATTTTATGCTTCGGGCGTCGACCACTAAGGCCCTAACTATTCGATGTTGTGGAGCAACCCCCTAGAGTGAAGCCTAGGTTGCCCGGAACGTAGAAATGACCATAACCTTCACACTGGTTGCAATTATTCGTTTTACACGATGGAAAAGCTGTTGTATTTATATTGTATTTTATGCTTCAGGCGTTGACTTCTAAGGTCGTAGCTATTCGATGTGGTATCGAAGCGCCCTAGAGTGAAGCTTAGGTTGCCCGGAACGTAGAAATGACCATTACTTTCACACTGGTTGCAATTATTCTTTTTATAAGATGGAAAAACTGTTGTATTTATATTGTATTTTATGCTTCTTGCGTTGACTTCGAAGGACGTAGCTATTCGATGTGTTGGAGCAACACCCTACAGTGATGCCTATGTTACCCGGAACGTAGAAATGACCATCACTTTCACACTGGTTGCAATTATTCCTATTTACGATGGAAAAACTGTTGTATTTTTATTGTGTTTTATGCTTCTGGCGTTGACTTCTAAGTCCCTAGCTATTCGATCTGGTGGAGCAACGCCCTATAGTGAAGCCCAGGTTGCCCGGAACGTGGATATGTCCATGACCTTCACACTGGTTGCAATTATTCGTTTTATACGATGGAAAGACTGTAGTATTTATTTTGTAGTTTATGCTTCTGGCGTTGACTTTTAAGGCCCTAACTCTTCGATCTGGTGGAGCAACGCCTCAGAGTTAAGTCTTGGATGCCCGAAACGCCGAAATGATCATTACTTTCACACTGGTTGCAGTGAACCATGCTATACAATGGAAAAACTGTTGTATTTATTTTGTATTTGGTGCTTCTGGCGTTGACTTCTTAGTCCCTAACTATTCGATCTGGTGGAGCAGCGCCATAGGGTGAAGCCGAGGGTGCCCGGAACGTAGAAATGAACATTTCTTTCACACTGCTTGCAATTATTCGTTTTATACGATGAAAAAACTGTTGTATTTATTATGTACTTGTTGCTTCTGGCGTTGACTTCTTAGGCCATAACTATTCCATCTGGTGGAGCAACGCCATAGAGTGAAACGTAGGTTGCCCGGAACGTAGAAAAGACCAGTACTTTCACACTGGGTGCAATTATTCCTGTTATACGATGGAAGGACTGTTGTATTTTTATAGTATTTTATGCTTCTGGCGTTGACTTCTTAGGCCCTAGCTAATCAATCTGGTGGCACAAAGCACTAGAGTGAAGCCTTGGTTGCACGGAACGTAGAAATGACCATAACTTTCACACTGGTTGCAATTATTCGCTTTATGCGATGGAAAAACTATTGTATTTATATTGTATTTTATGCTTCTGGAGTTGACTTCCTAGGTCCTAACTATTCGATCTGGTGGAGCAACGCCCTAGAGTGAAGTCTAGGTTGCCCAGAACGTAGAAATGACCATAACTTTCAAACTGGTTGCATTTATTCGTTTTATACAATCGAAAAACTGTTCTATTTATTTTGTATTTTATGCTACGGGCGTCGACCACTAAGGCCCTAACTATTCGGTGTTGTGGAGCAACGCCCTAGAGTGAAGCCTAGGTTGCCCGGAACGTAGAAATGACCATAACCTTCACACTGGTTGCAATTATTCGTTTTATACGATGGAAAAGCTGTTGTATCTATATTGTATTTTATGCTTCAGGCGTTGACTTCTAAGGTCGTAGCTATTCGACATGGTGGAGAAACGCCCTAGAGTGAAGCTTAGGTTCCCCGGAAAGTAGAAATTACCATTACCTTCACACTGGTTGCAATTATTCTTTTTATACGATGGAAGAACTGTTGTATTTTTACTGTATCTTATGCGTCTGGAGTTGTTTTCTAAGGCCCTAGCTATTCGACCTGGTGGTGCAACGCCCTAGTGCGAAGCCTAGGTTGCACGGAACGTAGAAATAACCATTACTTTCACGCTGGTTGCAATTATTCCTGTTATACGATGGTACAACTGTTGTATTTTTATTATATTTTATGCTTCTGGCGCTGACGTCTTAGTCCCTAGCTATTCGATCGGGTGGAGCAACACCCTAGAGGGTAGCCGAGGTTGCCCGGAACGTAGAAATGACCATTACTTTCACACTGGTTGCAATTATTCCTGTTATACGATGGAAAAACTGCTGTATTTTTATTGTATTTTATGTGTCTGGCCTTGACTTCTAAGGTCCTAGCTATTCGATCTCGTGGGGCAACGTCCAAGAGTGAAGCCTAGGTTGCCCGGAACGTAGAAGTGGCCATCACTTTCACACTGGTTGCAATTATTCCTGTTATGCGATGGACAAACTGTTGCATTTTTATTGTACTTTATGCTTCTGTCGTTGACTTCTAAGGCCCTACGTTTTCGATCTGGTGGAGCAATACCACACAGTTAAATCTAGGATGCCCGAAACGTCGAAATGATCATTACTTTCACACTGGTTGCAATTATTCATGCTATACGATGGAAAAACTGTTCCATTTTTATTGTATTTTATGCTTCTGACGTTAACTTCTTAGGCCCTAACTATTCGATGCTGTGGAGCAACGCCCTAGAGTGAAGCCTAGGTTGCCCGGAACGTAGAAATGACCATAACTTTCACACTGGTTGCAATTATTCGTTTTATACGATGGAAAAGATGTTGTATTTATATTGTATTTTATGCTTCAGGCGTTGACTTCTAAGGTCGTAGCTATTCGATGTGGTGAAGAAACGCCCTAGAGTGAACCTTAGGTTGCCCGGAACGTAGAAATTACCATTACTTTCACACTGGTTGCAATTATTCTTTTTATACGATGGAAGAACTGTTGTATTTTTACTGTATCTTATGCGTCTGGAGTTGTTTTCTATGGCCCTAGCTATTCGACCTGGTGGTGCAACGCCCTAGTGCGAAGCCTAGGTTGCACGGAACGTAGAAATGACCATTACCTTCACACTGGTTGCAATTATTCTTTTTATACGATGGAAGAACTGTTGTATTTTTACTGTATCTTATGCGTCTGGAGTAGTTTTCTAAGGCCCTAGCTATTCGACCTGGTGGTGCAACGCCCTAGTGCGAAGCCTAGGTTGCACGGAACGTAGAAATGCCCATTACTTTAACACTGGTTGCAATTACTCCTGTTATACGATGGTAAGACTGTTGCATCTTTATCGTATTTTATGCTTTTGGCGTTGAATTCTAAGTCCCTAACTATTCGATCTGGTGGAGCAACGCCCTAGAGTGAAGCCTAGGTCGCCCGGAACGTAGAAGTGGCCATCACTTTCACACTGGTTGCAATTATTCCTGTTATACGATGGACAAACTGTTGCATTTTTATTGTACTTTATGCTTCTGTCGTTGACTCCTAAGGCCCTACGTATTCGATCTGGTGGAGCAATACCTCACAGGTAAATCTAGGATGCCCGAAACGTCGAAATGATCATTACCTTCACACTGGTTGCAATTATTCATGCTATACGATGGAAAAAGTGATCCATTTTTATTGTATTTTATGCTTCTGACGTTAACTTCTTAGGCCCTAACTATTCGATCTGGTGGAACAACGCCCTAGAGTGAAGCCTAGGTTGCCCGGAACGTAGAAATGACCATAACATTCACACTGGTTGCATTTACTCGTTTTATACAATGGAAAAACTGTTCTATTTATTCTGTATTTTATGCTTTGGGCGTCGACTACTAAGGCCCTAACTATTCGATGTTGTGGAGCAACGTCCTAGAGTGAAGCCCAGGTTGCCCGGAACGTCGAAGTGACCATAACTTTCACACTGTTTGCAATTATACATTTTATACGATGGAAAAGCTGTTGCATCTTTATTGTATTTTATGCTTCTCGCCTTGACTTCCAAGTCCCTAGCTATTCGATCTGGTGGAGCAACGCCCTATAGTGAAGCCCAGGTTGGCCGGAACGTGGATATGACCATAACCTTCACACAGGTTGCAATTATTCGTTTTATACGATGGAAAGGCTGTAGTATTTATTTTGTAGTTTACGCTTCTGGCGTTGACTTTTAAGGCCCTAACTCTTCGATCTGGCGGAGCATCGCCTCAGAGTCAAGTCTTGGATGCCCGAAACGCCGAAATGATCATTACTTTCACACTGGTTGCAGTGATCCATGCTATACAATGGAAAAACTGTTGTATTTATTATGTACTTGGTGCTTCTGGCGTTGACTTCTTAGGCCATAACTATTCCATCTGGTGGAGCAACGCCATAGAGTGAAACGTAGGTTGCCCGGAACGTAGAAATGACCATAGTATTCACACTGTTTGCAATTATACATTTTATACGATGGAAAAGCTGTTGCATCTTTATTGTATTTTATGCTTCTCGCCTTGACTTCTAAGGCCGTAGCTATTCGATTTGGTGGAGGAACGCCCTAGAGTGAAGCCTAGGTTGCCCGGAACGTAGAAATGACCACAACATTCACACTGGTTGCAATTATTCGTTTTATACAATGGAAAAACTCTTGTATTTATATTGCACTTTATGCTTCCGGCTTTGACTTCCTAGGCCCTAACTATTCGATCTGGCGGAGCAACGGCCTAATGTGAAGCCTGGGTTAACCGAAACGTAGAAATGTCCATTACTTTCACACTGGTTGCAATTATTCGTTTTATACGATGGAAAAACTGTTGCATCTTTATCGTATTTTATGCTTCTGGCGTTGGCTACTAAGGCCCTAGCTATTCGATTTGGTGGAGCAACGCCCTAGAGTGAAGCCTAGGTTGTTCAGAATGTCGAAATGTCCATAACTTTCGCACTGGTTGCAACTATTCGTTTTATACGATGGAAGAACTGTTGCACCTTTATTGTGTTTTATGCTTCTGGCGCTGACTTCTAAGGCCCTAGCTGTTCGATCTGGTGGAGCAACGCCCTAGAGTGAAGCCTAGGTGGGTCGGAATGTAGAAATGACCATCACTTTCACACTGGTTGCAATTATTCGTTTTATACGATGGAAAAACTGTTGCATCTTTACTGTATTTTATGCTTCTGGCGTTGACTATTAAGGCCCTAATTATTCGATATGGTGGAGCAACGCCCTAGACTGAAGCCTAGGTTGCCCGGAACGTAGAAATGACCATTACTTTCACACTGGTTGCAATTATTCCTGTTATACGATGGAACAACTGTTTTATGTTTATTATATTTTATGCTTCTGGCTCTGACCTCTAAGTCCCTAGGTATTCAATCTGGTGGAGCAACACCCTAGAGTGAAGTCTTGGTTGCCCGGAACGTAGAAATGACTATTACTTTCACACTGGTTGCAAGTATTCCAGCTATACGACGGAAGGACTGTTGTATTCTTACAGTATTTTATGCTTCTTGGCGTTGACTCCTTAGATCCGAACAATTCCGTCTGGTGGACCAACGCCCTAGAGTGAATACTAGGTTGCACGGAACGTAGAAATGCCCATTACTTTCACACTGGTTGCAATTATTCCTGTTATACGATGGAAGAAATGTTGTATTTTTATTGTATTTTATGCTTCTGGCGTTGACCTCCAAGTCCTTAGCTATTCGATCTGGTGGAACAACGCCCTAGGGAGAAGCATAGGTTGCCCGGAACGTAGAAATGGCCATTACTTTCACACTGGTTGCAATTATTCCTGTTATACGATGGAACAACTGTTTTATGTTTATTATATTTTATGCTTCTGGCGCTGACCTCTAAGTCCCTAGGTATTCAATCTGGTGGAGCAACACCCTAGAGTGAAGTCTTGGTTGCCCGGAACGTAGAAATGACCATAACTTTCATACTGGTAGCAATTATTCGTTATATACAATGGAAAAACTGTTGTATTTATTTTGTATTTGGTGCTTCTGGCGTTGACATCTTAGGCCATAACTATTCCATCTGGTGGAGCAACGCCATAGAGTGAAACGTAGGTTGCCCGGAACGTAGAAATGACCATTATATTCACACTAGTTGCAATTATTCCTGTTATACGATGGAAAAACTGTTGTATGTTTATTGTATTTTATGCTTCTGGCGTTCAATTCTAAGTCCCTAGCTATTCGGCGTGGCGGAGCAACGCCCTAGAGTGAAGCCTAGGTTGCCCGGAAAGTAGAAATGACCATTACTTTCACACTGGTTGCAATTATTCGTTTTATACAATGGAAAAACTGTTGTACTTATATTGTGTTTTATGTTTCTGGCGTTGACTTCTAAGGCCTTAACTATCCGATCTTGTGGAGGAACGCCCTATAGTGAAGCCTCTGTTGCCCGGAAAGTAGAAATAACAATCACTTTCAAACTGGTTACAATTAACCCTGTTATACGATGGAAAAACTGTTGGATTTTTATTGCATTTTATGCTTCGAACGCTGACTTCTAGGGCCCTAACTATTCAAGTTGTTGGAGCAACGCCCTAGGCTGAAGCCTAGGTTGCCCGAAACGTAGAAATGACCATTACTTTCACACTGGTTGCAATTACTCATGCTATACGATGGAGAAACTGTCGTATTTTTATTGTATTTTATGTTTCAGGTGTTGACTTCTAAGGTCGTAGCAATTCGATCTCGTGGGGCAACGTCCAATAGTGAAGCGTATGTTGCCCGAAGCGTAGAAATGACCATTACTTTCAGACTGGTTGCAATTATACCTGTTATACGATGGAACAACTGTTTTATGTTTATTATATTTTATGCTTCTGGCGCTGACCTCTAAGTCCCTAGGTATTCAATCTGGTGGAGCAACACCCTAGAGTGAAGTCTTGGTTGCCCGGAACGTAGAAATGACCATTACTTTCACACTGGTTGCAATTATTCCTGTTATACGATGGAAGGACTGTTGTATTTTTACAGTATTTTATGCTTCTTGGCGTTGACTCCTTAGATCCGAACAATTCGGTCTGGTGGACCAATGCCCTAGAGTGAATACTAGGTTGCACGGAACGTAGAAATGCCCATTACTTTCACCCTGGTTGCAATTATTCCTGTTATACGATGGAAGAAATGTTGTATTTTTATTGTATTTTAAGCTTCTGGCGTTGACCTCCAAGTCCTTAGCTATTCGATCTGGTGGAACAACGCCCTAGGGCGAAGCATAGGTTGCCCGGAACGTAGAAATGGCCATTACTATCACACTGGTTACAATTATTCCTGTTATACGATGGAAAAACTGCTGTATTTTTATTGTATTTTATGCTTCTGGCGCTGACTTCTAAGGCCCTAGCTGTTCGATCTGGTGGAGCAACGCCCTAGAGTGAAGCCTAGGTGGGTCGGAATGTAGAAATGACCATCACTTTCACACTGGTTGCAATTATTCGTTTTATACGATGGAAAAACTGTTGCATCTTTACTGTATTTTATGCTTCTGGCGTTGACTATTAAGGCCCTAATTATTCGATATGGTGGAGCAACGCCCTAGAGCGAAGCCTAGGTTGCCCGGAACGTAGAAATGACCATTACTTTCACACTGGTTGCAATTACTCATGCTATACGATGGAGAAACTGTTGTATTTTTATTGGATTTTATGTTTCAGGTGCTGACTTCTAAGGTCGTAGCTATTCGATCTCGTGGGGCAACGTCCAATAGTGAAGCGTATGTTGCCCGAAGCGTAGAAATGACCATTACTTTCAGACTGGTTGCAATTATTCTTTTTATACGATGGAAAAACTGTTGAGTTTTTATTGTATTTTATGCTTCTGGCGTTGAATTGTAAGTCCCTAACTATTCGAACTGGTGGAGCAACGCCCTAGACTGAAGCCTAGGTTGCCCGGAACGTAGAAATGACCATTACTTTCACACTGGTTGCAATTATTCATGCTATACGATGGAAAAACTGTTGTATTTATATTGCATTTTATGCTTCTGGCGCTGACCTCTAAGTCCCTAGGTATTCAATCTGGTGGAGCAACACCCTAGAGTGAAGTCTTGGTTGCCCGGAACGTAGAAATGACCATTACCTTCACACTGCTTGCAATTATTCGTTTTATACGATGAAAAAACTGTTGTATTTATTATGTACTCGGTGCTTCTGGCGTTGACTTCTTAGTCCCTAACTATTCGATCTGGTGGAGCAGCGCCATAGAGTGAAGCCTAGGGTGCCCGGAACGTAGAAATGACCATTACTTTCACACTGGTTGCAATTATTCCTGTTATACGACTGAAGGACTGTTGTATTTTTACAGTATTTTATGCTTCTTGGCGTTGACTCCTTAGATCCGAACAATTCGGTCTGGTGGACCAACGCCCTAGAGTGAATACTAGGTTGCACGGAACATAGAAATGCCCATTACTTTCACACTGGTTGCAATTATTCCTGTTATACGATGGAAGAAATGTTGTATTTTTATTGTATTTTATGCTTCTGGCGCTGACCTCTAAGTCCCTAGGTATTCAATCTGGTGGAGCAACACCCTAGAGTGAAGTCTTGGTTGCCCGGAACGTAGAAATGACCATTACCTTCACACTGCTTGCAATTATTCGTTTTATACGATGAAAAAACTGTTGTATTTATTATGTACTTGGTGCTTCTGGCGTTGACTTCTTAGTCCCTAACTATTCGATCTGGTGGAGCAGCGCCATAGAGTGAAGCCTAGGGTGCCCGGAACGTAGAAATGAACATTACTTTCACACTGCTTGCAATTATTCGTTTTATACGATGAAAAAACTGTTGTATTTATTATGTACTTGGTGCTTCTGGCGTTGACTTCTTAGGCCATAACTATTCCATCTGGCGGAGCAACGCCCAAGAGTGAAGCCTAGGTTGCCCGAAACGTAGAAATGACCATTACTTTCACACTGGTTGCAATTATTCCTGTTATACGATGGAAGGACTGTTGTATTTTTATAGTATTTTATGCTTCTGGCGTTGACTTCTTAGGCCCTAGCTATTCAATCTGGTGGCACAAAGCACTAGAGTGAAGCCTTGGTTGCACGGAACGTAGAAATGACCATAACTTTCACACTGGTTGCAATTATTCGCTTTATGCGATGGAAAAACTATTGTATTTATATTGTATTTTATGCTTCTGGAGTTGACTTCTTAGGTCCTAACTATTCGATCTGGTGGAGCAACGCCCTAGAGTGAAGTCTAGGTTGCCCAGAACGTAGAAATGACCATAACTTTCACACTGGTTTCATTTATCCGTTTTATACAATGGAAAAACTGTTCTCTTTATTTTGTATTTTATGATTCGGGCGTCGACCACTAAGGCCCTAACTATTCGATGTTGTGGAGCAACGCCCTAGAGTGAAGCCTAGGTTGCCCGGAACGTAGAAATGACCATTACTTTCAGACTGGTTGCAATTATTCTTTTTATACGATGGAAAAACTGTTGTATTTCTACTGTATTATATACGTCTGGAGTTGTTTTCTAATGCCCAAACAATTCGACCTGGTGGTGCAACGCCCTAGTGCGAAGCCTAGGTTGCACGGAACGTAGAAATGCCCATTACTTTAACACTGGTTGCAATTATTCCTGTTATACGGTGGACAAACTGTTGCATTTTTATTGTACTTTATGCTTCTGTCGTTGACTTCTAAGGCCCTACGTATTCGATCTGGTGGAGCAATGCCTCACAGTTAAATCTAGGATGCCCGAAACGTCGAAATGATCATTACTTTCACACTGGTTGCAATTATTCATGCTATACGATGGAAAAACTGTTGTATTTATATTGCATTTTATGTTTCTGGCGTTGACTACTAAGGCCCTAACTGTTCGATCTGGTGGAGCAACGCCCTAGAGTGAAGCCTAGGTTGCCCGGAACGTAGAAATGACCATAACTTTCATACTGGTAGCAATTATTCGTTATATACAATGGAAAAACTGTTGTATTTATTTTGTATTTGGTGCTTCTGGCGTTGACATCTTAGGCCATAACTATTCCATCTGGTGGAGCAACGCCATAGAGTGAAACGTAGGTTGCCCGGAACGTAGAAATGACCATTATATTCACACTAGTTGCAATTATTCCTGTTATACGATGGAAAAACTGTTGTATGTTTATTGTATTTTATGCTTCTGGCGTTCAATTCTAAGTCCCTAGCTATTCGGCGTGGCGGAGCAACGCCCTAGAGTGAAGCCTAGGTTGCCCGGAAAGTAGAAATGACCATTACTTTCACACTGGTTGCAATTATTCGTTTTATGCGATGGAACAACTGTTTTATGTTTATTATATTTTATGCTTCTGGCGCTGACCTCTAAGTCCCTAGGTATTCAATCTGTTGGAGCAACACCCTAGAGAGAAGTCTTGGTTGCCCGGAACGTAGAAATGACCATTACTTTCACACTGGTTGCAATTATTCCTGTTATACGATGGAAGGACTGTTGTATTTTTACAGTATTTTATGCTTCTTGGCGTTGACTCCTTAGATCCGAACAATTCGGTCTGGTGGACCAATGCCCTAGAGTGAATACTAGGTTGCACGGAACGTAGAAATGCCCATTACTTTCACCCTGGTTGCAATTATTCCTGTTATACGATGGAAGAAATGTTGTATTTTTATTGTATTTTATGCTTCTGGCGTTGACCTCCAAGTCCTTAGCTATTCGATCTGGTGGAACAACGCCCTAGGGCGAAGCATAGGTTGCCCGGAACGTAGAAATGGCCATTACTGTCACACTGGTTCCAATTATTCCTGTTATACGATGGAAAAACTGCTGTATTTCTATTTTATTTTATGTTTCGGGAGTTGACTTCTAAGGCCCTAGCTATTCGATTTGGTGGAGCAACGCCCTAGAGTGAAGCCTAGGTTGCTCGAAACGAGGAAATGACCGTTACTTTCACACTGGTTGCAATTATTCATGCTATACGAGGGAAAAACTGTTGCATTTTTATTGTATTTTATGGTTCTGGCGATGACTTCTTAGGCCCTAGCTATTCGATATCGTGGGTCAACGTCCAAGAGAGAAGCGTAAGTTGCCCGAAACGTAGAAATGTCCATTACCTTCACACTGTTTGCAATTATTCTTTTTATACGATGGAAAAACTGTTGTATTTTTATTGTATTTTATGCGTCTGGAGTTGTTTTCTAAGGTCCTAACTATTCAACCTGGTGGTGCAACGCCCTAGGGCGAAGCATAGGTTGCCCGGAACGTAGAAATGGCCATTACTTTCAAACTGGTTGCAATTATTCGTTTTATACAATGGAAAAACTGTTGCATCTTTACTGTATTATATGGTCCTGGCGTTTACTTCTTAGGCCCTAACTATTCGATCTGGTGGAACAACGCCATAGAGTGAGGCCTAGGTTGCCCGGAACGGAGAAGTGACCATAACTTTCACACTGTTTGCAATTATTCATTTTATACGATGGAAAAGCTGTTGTATTTATATTGCATTTTATGCTTCTGGCGTTGACTACTAAGGCCCTAACTGTTCGATCTGGTGGAGCAACGCCCTAGGGCGAAGCCTAGGTTGCCCGGAACGTAGAAATGTCCATTACTTTCACACTAGTTGCAATTATTCGTTTTATACGATGGAAAAACTGTTGCATCTTTATCGTATTTTATGCTTCTGGCGTTGGCTACTATGGCCCTAACTGTTCGATCTGGTGGAGCAACGCCCGAGAGTGAAGCCTAGGTTGTTCAGAATGTCGAAATGTCCATAACTTTCGCACTGGTTGCAACTATTCGTTTTATACGATGGAAGAACTGTTGCACCTTTATTGTGTTTTATGCTTCTGGCGTTGACTATTAAGGCCCTAATTATTCGATATGGTGGAGCAACGCCCTAGAGTGAAGCCTAGGTTGCCCGGAACGTAGAAATGACCATTACTTTCACACTGGTTGCAATTACTCATGCTATACGATGGAGAAACTGTTGTATTTTTATTGGATTTTATGTTTCAGGTGCTGACTTCTAAGGTCGTAGCTATTCGATCTCGTGGGGCAACGTCCAATAGTGAAGCGTATGTTGCCCGAAGCGTAGAAATGACCATTACTTTCAGACTGGTTGCAATTATTCTTTTTATACGATGGAAAAACTGTTGAGTTTTTATTGTATTTTATGCTTCTGGCGTTGACCTCCAAGTCCTTAGCTATTCGATCTGGTGGAACAACGCCCTAGGGCGAAGCATAGGTTGCCCGGAACGTAGAAATGGCCATTACTTTCAATCTGGTTGCAATTATTCGTTTTATACGATGGAAAAAATGTTGTACTTATATCGTACTTTATTTTCCTGGCGTTGACTTCTTAGGCCGAAACTATTCGGTCTGGTTGCACAACGCAATAGACTGAAGCCTAGTTTGCCCGGATCGTAGAAATGACTATAACTTTCCACTGGTTGCAATTATTCGCTTTATAGGATGGAAAAACTGTTGTATTTATATTGTATTTTATGCTTCTGTCGTCGACTTCTTAGTTCCAGACTCTTCGGTCTGGTGGACCAACGCCCTAGAGTGAAGCCTAGGTTGCTCGGAACGTAGAAATGACCATTACTTTCACACTGGTTGCAATTACTCATGCTATACGATGGAGAAACTGTTGTATTTTTATTGGATTTTATGTTTCAGGTGCTGACTTCTAAGATCGTAGCTATTCGACCTCGTGGGGCAACGTTCAATAGTGAAGCGTATGTTGCCCGAAGCGTAGAAATGACCATTACTTTCAGACTGGTTGCAATTATTCTTTTTATACGATGGAAAAACTGTTGAGTTTTTATTGTATTTTATGCTTCTGGCGTTGAATTGTAAGTCCCTAACTATTCGATCTGGTGGAGCAACGCCCTAGACTGAAGCCTAGGTTGCCGGAACGTAGAAATGACCATTACTTTCACACTGGTTGCAATTATTCCTGTTATACGATGGAACAACTGTTTTATGTTTATTATATTTTATGCTTCTGGCGCTGACCTCTAAGTACCTAGGTATTCAATCTGGTGGAGCAACACCCTAGAGTGAAGTCTTGGTTGCCCGGAACGTAGAAATGACCATTACTTTCACACTGGTTGCAATTATTCCTGTTATACGATGGAAGGACTGTTGTATTTATACAGTATTTTATGTTTCTGGCGTTGACTTCTTAGGCCCTAGCTATTCAATCTGGTGGCACAAAGCACTAGAGTGAAGCCTTGGTTGCACGGAACGTAGAAATGACCATAACTTTCACACTGGTTGCAATTATTCGTTTTATACGATGGAAAAGATGTTGTATTTATATTGTATTTTATGCTTCTGTCGTCGACTTCTTAGTTCCAGACTCTTCGGTCTGGTGGACCAACGCCCTAGAGTGAAGCCT
This sequence comes from Calliopsis andreniformis, assembly GCF_051401765.1. NCBI lineage: Eukaryota > Metazoa > Arthropoda > Insecta > Hymenoptera > Andrenidae > Calliopsis > Calliopsis andreniformis. The sequence continues at coordinate 3,738,987 of NW_027480436.1, read as the reverse complement.
AGGTTGCTCGGAACATAGAAATGCCCATTACTTTCACACTGGTTGCAATTATTCCTGTTATACGATGGAAAAACTGTTGTATTTTTATTGTATTTTATGCTCCTGGCGTTGAATTCTGAGTCCCTAGCTTTTGGGTCTGGTGGAGCAACGCCCTATAGTGAAGCCCAGGTTGCCCGGACCGTAGAAATGACCATTACTTTCACACTGGTTGCAATTATTCCTTTCATACGATGGAAAAACTGTTGTATTTATATTGTATTTTATGCTTCTGGCGTTAACTTCTTATTCCCCAACTATTCGATCTGGCGGAGCAACGCCCAAGAGTGAAGCCTAGGTGGCCCGAAACGTAGAAATGACCATTACTTTCACACTGGTTGCAATTATTCCTGTTATACGATGGAAGGACTGTTGTATTTTTATAGTATTTTATGTTTCTGGCGTTGACTTCTTAGGCCCTAGCTATTCAATCTGGTGGCACAAAGCACTAGAGTGAAGCCTTGGTTGCACGGAACGTAGAAATGACCATTACTTTCACACTGGTTGCAATTATTCGCTTTATGCGATGGAAAAACTAATGTATTTATATTGTATTTTATGCTTCTGGAGTTGACTTCTTAGGTCCTAACTATTCGATCTGGTGGAGCAACGCCCTAGAGTGAAGTCTAGGTTGCCCAGAACGTAGAAATGACCATAACTTTCACACTGGTTCCATTTATTCGTTTTATACAATGGAAAAACTGTTCTATTTATTTTGTATTTTATGCTTCGGGCGTCGACCACTAAGGCCCTAACTATTCGATGTTGTGGAGCAACGCCCTAGAGTGAAGCCTAGGTTGCCCGGAACGTAGAAATGACCATAACTTTCACACTGGTTGCAATTATTCGTTTTATACGATGGAAAAGATGTTGTATTTATATTGTATTTTATGCTTCAGGCGTTGACTTCTAAGGCCGTAGCTATTCGACGTGGTGGAGAAACGCCCTATAGTGAAGCTTAGGTTGCCCGGAACGTAGAAATGACCATTACTTTCAGACTGGTTGCAATTATTCCTGTTATACGATGGAAAAACTGTTGTATTTATTTTGTATTTTGTGCTTCTGGCGTTGACTTCTTAGGCCATAACTATTCGATCTGGTGGAGCAACGCCATAAAGTGAAACGTAGGTTGCCCGGAACGTAGAAATGACCATTACTTTCACAATGTTTGCAATTATTCATCTTATACGATGGAAAAACTGTTGTACTTGTATTATATTTTATTCTTCTGGCGTTGATTTCTAAGTCCCTAGCTATTCGATCTGGTGGAGCAACGCCCTAGAGTTAAACCTAGGTTACCAGGAACGTAGAAATGACCAGTACTTTCACACTGTTTGCAGTTATACCTGTTATACGATGGAAAAGCTGTTGCATGTTTATTGTATTTTATGCTTCTGGCGTTGACTACTAAGGCCATAACTGTTCGATCTGGTGGAGCAACGCCCTAGAGTGAAGCCTAGCTTGCTTGGAATGTAGAAATGTCCATAACTTTCACACTGGTTGCAATTATTCGTTTTATACGATGGAAAAACTGTTGCATCTTTATTGTATTTTATGCTTCTGGCGTTGACATCTAAGGCCCCCACTATGCCATCTGGTGGAGCAAGGCCCTAGGGCGAAGCCTAGGTTGCCCGGAACGTAGAAATGTCCATTACTTTCACACTGGTTGCAATTATTCGTTTTATACGATGGAAAAACTGTTGCATCTTTATTGTATTTTATGCTTCTGGCGTTGACTTCTAAGTCCCTAGCTATTCGATCTGGTGGAGCAACGCCCTATAGTGAAGCCCAGGTTGCCCGGAACGTGGATATGACCATAACCTTCACACAGGTTGCAATTATTCGTTTTATACGATGGAAAGACTGTAGTATTTATTTTGTAGTTTATGCTTCTGGCGTTGACTTTTAAGGCCCTAACTCTTCGATCTGGTGGAGCAACGCCTCAGAGTTAAGTCTTGGATGCCCGAAACGCCGATATGATCATTACTTTCACACTGGTTGCAGTGATCCATGCTATGCAATGGAAAAACTGTTGTATTTATTTTGTATTTGGTGCTTCTGGCGTTGACTTCTTAGTCCCTAACTATTCGATCTGGTGGAGCAGCGCCATAGAGTGAAGTCTAGGGTGCCCGGAACGTAGAAATGAACATTACTTTCACACTGCTTGCAATTATTCGTTTTATACGATGAAAAAACTGTTGTATTTATTATGTACTCGGTGCCTCTGGCGTCGATTTCTTAGGCCCTAACTATTCCATCTGGTGGAGCAACGCCCTAGGGTGAAGCCTACATTGCCCGGAACGTTGAAATGACCATAACTTTCACACTGGTTGCAATTAATCGTTTTATAAGATGGAAAAACTGTTGCATTTATATTGTATTTTGTGCTTCTTGCGTTGACTTCGAAGGACGTAGCTATTCGATCTGGTGGAGCAACGCCCTATAGTGAAGCCCAGGTTGCCCGGAACGTGGATATGACCATAACCTTCGCACAGGTTGCAATTATTCGTTTTATACGATGGAAAGGCTGTAGTATTTATTTTGTAGTTTATGCTTCTGGCGTTGACTTTTAAGGCCCTAACTCTTCGATCTGGTGGAGCAACGCCTCAGAGCTAAGTCTTGGATGCCCGAAACGCCGAAATGATCATTACTTTCACACTGGTTGCAGTGATCCATGCTATACAATGGAAAAACTGTTGTATTTATCTTGTATTTGGTGCTTCTGGCGTTGACTTCTTAGTCCCTAACTATTCGATCTGGTGGAGCAGCGCCATAGAGTGAAGCCTAGGGTGCCCGGAACGTAGAAATGAACATTACTTTCACACTGCTTGCAATTATTCGTTTTATACGATGAAAAAAGTGTTGTATTTATTATGTACTTGGTGCTTCTGGCGTTGACTTCTTAGGCCATAACTATTCCATCTGGTGGAGCAACGCCATAGAGTGAAACGTAGGTTGCCCGGAACGTAGAAATGACCATAGTATTCACACTAGTTGCAATTATTCCTGTTATACGATGGAAAAACTGTTGTATTTTTATTGTATTTTATGCTTCTGGCATTGAATTCTGAGTCCCTAGCTTTTCGATCTGGTGGAGCAACGCCCTATAGTGAAGCACAGGTTGCCCGGACCGTAGAAATGACCATTACTTTCACACTGGTTGCAATTATTCCTTTCATACGATGGAAAAACTGTTGCATTTATATTGTATTTTATGCTTCTGGCGTTAACTTCTTATTCCCCAACTATTCGATCTGGCGGAGCAACGCCCAAGAGTGAAGCCTAGGTTGCCCGAAACGTAGAAATGACCATTACTTTCACACTGGTTGCAATTATTCCTATTATACTATGGAAGGACTGTTGTATTTTTATAGTATTTTATGCTTCTGGCGTTGACTTCTTAGGCCCTAGCTATTCAATCTGGTGGCACAGAGCACTAGAATGAAGCCTTGGTTGCACGGAACGTAGAAATGACCATAACTTTCACACTGGTTGCAATTATTCGCTTTATGCGATGGAAAAACTATTGTATTTATATTGTATTTTATGCTTCTGGAGTTGACTTCTTAGGTCCTAACTATTCGATCTGGTGGAGCAACGCCCTAGAGTGAAGTCTAGGTTGCCCAGAACGTAGAAATGACCATAACTTTCACACTGGTTTCATTTATTCGTTTTATACAATGGAAAAACTGTTCTATTTATTTTGTATTTTATGCTTCGGGCGTCGACCACTAAGGCCCTAACTATTCGATGTTGTGGAGCAACGCCCTAGAGTGAAGCCTAGGTTGCCCGGAACGTAGAAATGACCATAACTTTCATACTGGTTGCAATTATTCGTTTTATACGATGGAAAAGATGTTGCATTTATATTGTATTTTATGCTTCAGGCGTTGACTTCTAAGGCCGTAGCTATTCGATGTGGTGGAGAAACGCCCTATAGTGAAGCTTAGGTTGCCCGGAACGTAGAAATGACCATTACTTTCAGACTGGTTGCAATTATTCTTTTTATACGATGGAAGGACTGTTGTATTTGTACTGTATCTTATGCGTCTGGAGTTGTTTTCTAAGGCCCTAGGTATTCGAACTGGTGGTGCAACGCCCTAGTGCGAATCCTAGCTTGCACGTAACGTAGAAATGACCATTACTTTCACGCTGGTTGCAATTATTCCTGTTATACGGCGGTACAACTGCTGTATTTTTATTGTATTTAATGCTTCTGGCGCTGACCTCTAAGTCGCTAGCTATTGGATCTGGTGGAGCAACACCCTAGAGCGAAGCCTAGGTTGCCCGGAGCGTAGAAATGACCGTTACTTTCACACTGGTTGCAATTATTCATGCTATACGAAGGAAAAACTGTTGCATTTTTATTGTATTTTATGGTTCTGGCGATGACTTCTTAGGCCCTAGCTATTCGATATCGTGGGTCAACGTCCAAGAGAGAAGCGTAAGTTGCCCGAAACGTAGAAATGTCCATTACCTTCACACTGTTTGCAATTATTCTTTTTATACGATGGAAAAACTGTTGTATTTTTATTGTATTTTATGCGTCTGGAGTTGTTTTCTAAGGCCCTAACTATTCAACCTGGTGGTGCAACGCCCTAGGGCGAACCATAGGTTGCCCGTAACGTAGAAATGGCCATTACTTTCAAACTGGTTGCAATTATTCGATTTATACAATGGAAAAACTGTTGCATCTTTACTGTATTATATGGTCCTGGCGTTTACTTCTTAGGCCCTAACTATTCGATCTGGTGGAACAACGCCATAGAGTGAGGCCTAGGTTGCCCTGAACGGAGAAGTGACAATAACTTTCACACTGTTTGCAATTATTCATTTTATACGATGGAAAAGCTGTTGTATTTATATTGCATTTTATGCTTCTGGCGTTGACTACTAATGCCCTAACTGTTCGATCTGGTGGAGCAACGCCCTAGAGTGAAGCCTAGGTTGCTCGGAATGTAGAAATGTCCATAACTTTCACACTGGTTGCAATTATTCGTTTTGTACGATGGAAAAACTGATGCATCTTTATTGTATTTTATGCTTCTAGCGCTGACATCTAAGGTCCTCTCTATTCCATCTGGTGGAGCAACGCCCTAGGGCGAAGCCTAGGTTGCCCGAAACGTAGAAATGTCCATTACTTTCACACTGGTTGCAATTATTCGTTTTATACGATGGAAAAACTGTTGCATCTTTATCGTATTTTATGCTTCTGGCGTTGACTTCTTAGGCCCTAACTATTCGATCTGGTTGCACAAGGCACTGGAGTGAAGCCTAGTTTGCCCGGATCGTAGAAATGACCATAACTTTCCACTGGTTGCAATTATTCGCTTTATAGGATGGAAAAACTGTTGTATTTATATTGTATTTTATGCTTCTGTCGTCGACTTCTTAGGTCCAAACTATTCGGTCTGGTGGACCAACGCCCTAGAGTGAAGCCTAGGTTGGTCGGAATGTAGAAATCACCATCACTTTCACACTGGTTGCAATTATTCGTTTTATACGATGGAAAAACTGTTGCATCTTTACTGTATTTTATGCTTCTGGCGTTGACTTCTAAGGACATAATTATTCGATCTCGTGGAGCAACGCCCTAGAGTGAAGCCTAGGTTGCCCGGAACGTAGAAATGACCATAACTTTCATACTGGTAACAATTATTCGTTATATGCAATGGAAAAACTGTTGTATTTATTTTGTACTTTATGCTTCTGGCGTTCACTTCTTAGGCCCTAACTATTCGATCTGGTTGCACAAGGCACTGGAGTGAAGCCTAGTTTGCCCGGATCGTAGAAATGACCATAACTTTCCACTGGTAGCAATTATTCATTTTATACGATGGAAAAACTGTTGTACTTATATTATATTTTATTCTTCTGGCGTTGATTTCTAAGTCCCTAGCTATTCGATCTGGTGGAGCAACGCCCTAGAGTTAATCCTAGGTTACCCGGAACGTAGAAATGACCAGTACTTTCACACTGTTTGCAGTAATTCCTGTTATACGATGGAAAAACTGTTGCATCTTTATTGTATTTTATGCTTCTGGCGTTGACTACTAAGGCCATAACTGTTCGATCTGGTGGAGCAACGCCCTAGAGTGAAGCCTAGGTTGCTTGGAATGTAGAAATGTCCATAACTTTCACACGGGTTGCAATTATTCGTTTTATACGATGGAAAAACTGTTGCGTCTTTATTGTATTTTATGCTTCTGGCGTTGACTTCTAATGCCCTAGCTGTTCGATCTGGTTGAGCAACGCCCTAGAGTGAAGCCTAGGTTGGTCGGAATGTAGAAATGACCATAACTTTCACACTGGTTGCAATTATTCGTTTTATACGATGGAAAAACTGTTGCATCTTTATTGTATTTTATGCTTCTGGCGTTGACATCTAAGGCCCTCACTATTCCATCTGGTGGAGCAACGCCCTAGGGCGAAGCCTAGGTTGCCCGGAACGTAGAAATGTCCATTACTTTCACACTGGTTGCAATTATTCGTTTTATACGATGGAAAAACTGTTGCATCTTTATTGTATTTTATGCTTCTGGCGTTGTCTTCTATGGCCCTAGCTGTTCGATATGGTGGAGCAACGCCCTAGAGTGAAGCCTAGGTTGGTCGGAATGTAGAAATGACCACCACTTTCACACTGGTTGCAATTATTCGTTTTATACGATGGAAAAACTGTTGCATCTTTACTGTATTTTATGCTTCTGGCGTTGACTTCTAAGGCCATAATTATTCGATCTGGTGGAGCAACGCCCTAGAGTGAAGCCTAGGTTGCCCGGAACGTAGAAATGACCATAACTTTCATACTGGTAACAATTATTCGTTATATGCAATGGAAAAACTGTTGTATTTATTTTGTACTTTATGCTTCTGGCGTTCACTTCTTAGGCCCTAACTATTCGATCTGGTTGCACAAGGCACTGGAGTGAAGCCTAGTTTGCCCGGATCGTAGAAATGACCATAACTTTCCACTGGTAGCAATTATTCATTTTATACGATGGAAAAACTGTTGTACTTATATTATATTTTATTCTTCTGGCGTTGATTTCTAAGTCCCTAGCTATTCGATCTGGTGGAGCAAGGCCCTAGAGTTAATCCTAGGTTACCCGGAACGTAGAAATGACCAGTACTTTCACACTGTTTGCAGTAATTCCTGTTATACGATGGAAAAACTGTTGCATCTTTATTGTATTTTATGCTTCTGGCGTTGACTACTAAGGCCATAACTGTTCGATCTGGTGGAGCAACGCCCTAGAGTGAAGCCTAGGTTGCTCGGAATGTAGAAATGTCCATAACTTTCGCACTGGTTGCAATTATTCGTTTTATACGATTGAAAAACTATTGCATCTTTACTGTATTTTATGCTTCTGGCGTTGACTTCTAAGGCCCTAGCTATACGATTTGGTGGAGCAACGCCCTAGAGTCAAGCCTAGGTTGCCCGAAACGTAGAAATGACCATTACTTTCACACTGGTTGCAATTACTCATGCTATACGATGGAAAAACTGTTGTATTTATTATGCATTTAGTGCTTCTGGCGTCGACTTCTTAGGCCATAACTATTCGATCTGGTGGAGCAACGCCATAAAGTGAAACGTAGGTTGCCCGGAACGTAGAAATGACCATTACTTTCAGAATGTTTGCAATTATTCATTTTATACGATGGAAAAACTGTTGTACTTATACTATATTTTATTCTTCGGGCGTTGATTTCTAAGTCCCTAGCTATTCGATCTGGTGGAGCAACGCCCTAGAGTCAATCCTAGGTTACCCGGAACGTAGAAATGACCAGTACTTTCACACTGTTTGCAGTAATTCCTGTTATACGATGGAAAAACTGTTGCATCTTTATTGTATTTTATGCTTCTGGCGTTGACTACTAAGGCCATAACTGTTCGATCTGGTGGAGCAACGCCCTAGAGTGAAGCCTAGGTTGCTTGGAATGTAGAAATGTCCATAACTTTCACACTGGTTGCAATTATTCGTTTTATACGATGGAACAACTGTTGCGTCTTTATTGTATTTTATGCTTCTGGCGTTGACTTCTAATGCCCTAGCTGTTCGATCTGGTGGAGCAACGCCCTAGAGTGAAGCCTAGGTTTGTCGGAATGTAGAAATGACGATAACTTTCACACTGGCTGCAATTATTCGTTTTATACGATGGAAAAACTGTTGCATCTTTATTGTATTTTATGCTTCTGGCGTTGACATCTAAGGCCGTCACTATTCCATCTGGTGGAGCAACGCCCTAGGGCGAAGCCTAGGTTGCCCGGAACGTAGAAATGTCTATTACTTTCACACTGGTTGCATTTATTCGTTTTATACGATGGAAAAACTGTTGCATCTTTATTGTATTTTATGCTTCTGGCGTTGTCTTCTATGGCCCTAGCCGTTCGATCTGGTGGAGCAACGCCCTAGAGTGATGCCTAGGTTGGTCGGAATGTAGAAATGACCACCACTTTCACACTGGTTGCAATTATTCGTTTTATACGATGGAAAAACTGTTGCATCTTTACTGTATTTTATGCTTCTGGCGTTGACTTCTAAGGCCATAATTATTCGATCTGGTGGAGCAACGCCCTAGAGTGAAGCCTAGGTTGCCCGGAACGTAGAAATGACCATAACTCTCATACTGGTAACAATTATTCGTTATATGCAATGGAAAAACTGTTGTATTTTTATCGTATTTTATGCTTCGGGCGTTGACTTCTAAGGCCCTAACTGTTCGATCTGGTGGAGCAGCGCCCTACAGTGATGCCTAGGTTGCTCGGAATGTAGAAATGTCCTTAACTTTCGCACTGGTTGCAATTATTCGTTTTATACGATTGAAAAACTATTGCATCTTTACTGTATTTTATGCTTCTGGCGTTGACTTCTAAGGCCCTAGCTATACGATTTGCTGGAGCAACGCCCTAGAGTCAAGCCTAGGTTGCCCGAAACGTAGAAATGACCATTACTTTCACACTGGTTGCAATTACTCATGCTATACGATGGAAAAACTGTTGTATTTATTATGTATTTGGTGCTTCTGGCGTCGACTTCTTAGGCCATAACTATTCGATCTGGTGGAGCAACGCCATAAAGTGAAACGTAGGTTGCCCGGAACGTAGAAATGACCATTGCTTTCAGAATGTTAGCAATTATTCATTTTATACGATGGAAACACTGTTGTACTTATATTATATTTTATTCTTCTGGCGTTGATTTCTAAGTCCCTAGCTATTCGATCTGGTGGAGCAACGCCCTAGAGTCAATCCTAGGTTACCCGGAACGTAGAAATGACCAGTACTTTCACACTGTTTGCAGTTATTCCTGTTATACGATGGAAAAACTGTTGCATCTTTATTGTATTTTATGCTTCTGGCGTTGACTACTAAGGCCATAACTGTTCGATCTGGTGGAGCAACGCGCTAGAGTGAAGCCTAGGTTGCTTGGAATGTAGAAATGTCCATAACTTTCACACTGGTTGCAATTATTCGTTTTATACGATGGAAAAATTGTTGCATCTTTATTGTATTTTATGCTTCTGGCGTTGACATCTAAGGCCCTCACTATTCCATCTGGTGGAGCAACGCCCTAGGGCGAAGCCTAGGTTGCCCGGAACGTAGAAATGTCCATTACTTTCACACTGGTTGCAACTATTCGTTTTATACGATGGAAAAACTGTTGCATCTTTATTGTATTTTATGCTTCTGGCGTTGTCTTCTATGGCCCTAGCTGTTCTATCTGGTGGAGCAACGCCCTAGAGTGAAGCCTAGGTTGGTCGGAATGTAGAAATGACCACCACTTTCACACTGGTTGCAATTATTCGTTTTATACGATGGAAAAACTGTTGCATCTTTACTGTATTTTATGCTTCTGGCGTTGACTTCTAAGGCCATAGTTATTCGATCTGGTGGAGCAATGCCCTAGAGTGAAGCCTAGATTGCCCGGACCGTAGAAATGACCATAACTTTCATACTGGTAACAATTATTCGTTATATGCAATGGAAAAACTGTTCTATTTATATTGGATTTTATGGTTCTGCCGTTGACTTCTTTGGCCCTAACTATTCGATCTGGTGGAGCAACGCCCTAGAGTGAAGTCTTGGTTGCCCGGAACGTAGAAATTAACATTACTTTCACACTGGTTGCAATTATTCCTGTTATACGATGGAAAAGCTGTTGTATTTATTATGTATTTGGTGCTTCTGTCGTCGACTTCTAAGGCCCTAGCTATACGATTTGCTGGAGCAACGCCCTAGAGTCAAGCCTAGGTTGCCCGAAACGTAGAAATGACCATTACTTTCACACTGGTTGCAATTACTCATGCTATACGATGGAAAAACTGTTGTATTTATTATGTATTTGGTGCTTCTGGCGTCGACTTCTTAGGCCATAACTATTCGATCTGGTGGAGCAACGCCATAAAGTGAAACGTAGGTTGCCCGGAACGTAGAAATGACCATTGCTTTCAGAATGTTAGCAATTATTCATTTTATACGATGGAAACACTGTTGTACTTATATTATATTTTATTCTTCTGGCGTTGATTTCTAAGTCCCTAGCTATTCGATCTGGTGGAGCAACGCCCTAGAGTCAATCCTAGGTTACCCGGAACGTAGAAATGACCAGTACTTTCACACTGTTTGCAGTTATTCCTGTTATACGATGGAAAAACTGTTGCATCTTTATTGTATTTTATGCTTCTGGCGTTGACTACTAAGGCCATAACTGTTCGATCTGGTGGAGCAACGCGCTAGAGTGAAGCCTAGGTTGCTTGGAATGTAGAAATGTCCATAACTTTCACACTGGTTGCAATTATTCGTTTTATACGATGGAAAAATTGTTGCATCTTTATTGTATTTTATGCTTCTGGCGTTGACATCTAAGGCCCTCACTATTCCATCTGGTGGAGCAACGCCCTAGGGCGAAGCCTAGGTTGCCCGGAACGTAGAAATGTCCATTACTTTCACACTGGTTGCAACTATTCGTTTTATACGATGGAAAAACTGTTGCATCTTTATTGTATTTTATGCTTCTGGCGTTGTCTTCTATGGCCCTAGCTGTTCTATCTGGTGGAGCAACGCCCTAGAGTGAAGCCTAGGTTGGTCGGAATGTAGAAATGACCACCACTTTCACACTGGTTGCAATTATTCGTTTTATACGATGGAAAAACTGTTGCATCTTTACTGTATTTTATGCTTCTGGCGTTGACTTCTAAGGCCATAGTTATTCGATCTGGTGGAGCAATGCCCTAGAGTGAAGCCTAGATTGCCCGGACCGTAGAAATGACCATAACTTTCATACTGGTAACAATTATTCGTTATATGCAATGGAAAAACTGTTCTATTTATATTGTATTTTATGGTTCTGCCGTTGACTTCTTTGGCCCTAACTATTCGATCTGGTGGAGCAACGCCCTAGAGTGAAGTCTTGGTTGCCCGGAACGTAGAAATTAACATTACTTTCACACTGGTTGCAATTATTCCTGTTATACGATGGAAAAGCTGTTGTATTTATTATGTATTTGGTGCTTCTGGCGTCGACTTCTTAGGCCATAACTATTCGATCTGGTGGAGCAACGCCATAAAGTGAAACGTAGGTTGCCCGGCACGTAGAAATGACCATTACTTTCAGAATGTTTGCAATTATTCATTTTATACGATGGAAAAACTGTTGTACTTATATTATATTTTATGCTTCTGGCGTTGATTTCTAAGTCCCTAGCTATTCGATCTGGTGGAGCAACGCCCTAGAGTTAATCCTAGGTTACCCGGAACGTAGAAATGACCAGTAATTTCACAATGTTTGCAGTTATTCCTGTTATACGATGGAAAAACTGTTGCATCGTTATTGTATTTTATGCTTCTGGCGTTGACTACTAAGGCCATAACTGTTCGATCTGGTGGAGCAACGCCCTAGAGTGAAGCCTAGGTTGCTTGGAATGTAGAAATGTCCATAACTTTCACACTGGTTGCAATTATTCGTTTTATACGATGGAAAAGCTGATGTATTTTTATGGTATTTTATGCTTCGGGCGTTGACTTCTAAGGCCCTAACTATTCAAGTTGTTGGAGCAACACCCTAGGGTGAAGCCTAGGTTGCCCGGAAAGTAGAAATGACCATATCTTTCATACTGGTTGCAATTATTCGTTTTATACGATGGAAAAACTGTTGCATCTTTATCGTATTTTATGCTTCTGGCGTTGTCTACTAAGGCCCTAACTGTTCGATCTGGTGGAGCAACGCCCTAGAGTGATGTCTAGGTTGCTCGGAATGTAGAAATGTCCATAAATTTCGCACTGGTTGCAATTATTCGTTTTAGACAATGGAAAAACTGTTGTATTTATATTGTATTTTATGCTTCTGACGTTGAATTCTAAGGCCGTAGCTATTCGGCGTGGCGGAGCAACGCTCTAGAGTTAAACCTAGGTTACACGGAATGTAGAAATGACCAGTACTTTCACACTGGTAGCAATTATTCGTTTTATAGAATGGAAGAACTGTTATATTTATACTGTATTTTATGCTTCTGGTGTTGACTTCTAACGCCCTAACTATGCGATCTGGTGGAGCAACGCCCTAGGGTGAAGCCTAGGTTGCCCGGAACGTAGAAATGACCATAACTTTCACACTGCTAGCAATTATTCGTTTTATACAATGGAAGAACTGTTATAATTATACTGTATTTTATGCTTCTGGTGTTGACTTCTAACGCCCTAACTATGCGATCTGGTGGAGCAACGCCCTAGAGTGAAGCCTAGGTTGCCGGGAACGTAGAAATGACCATCACTTTCACACTGGTTGCAATTATTCCTGTTATACGATGGAAAAGCTGTTGTATTTATATCGTATTTTATGCTTCTGGCGCTGACTTCTTAGGCCCTAACAATTCGATCTGGTGGAACAACGCCCTTGGGTGATACCTAGGTAGCCCGGAACGTAGAAATGACCATTATTTTCACCCTGGCTGCAATTATTCGTTTTATATGATGGAAAAACTGTTGTATTTATTTTGTATTTGGTGCTTATGGCGTTGACTTCTTAGTCCCTAACTATGCGATCTGGTGGAGCAGCGCCATGGAGTGAAACCTAGGGTGCCCGGAACGTAGAAATGACCATTGTATTCACACTAGTTGCAATTATACCTGTTATACCATGGAAAAACAGTTGTATTTTTATTGTATTTTATGCTTCTGGCGTTGAATTCTAAGTCCCTAGCTATTCGATCTGGTGGAGCAACGCCCTATAGTGAAGCCCAGATTGCCCGGAACGTAGAGATGACCATTACTTTCACACTGGTTGCAATTATTCGTTTTATACGATGGAAAAACCGTTGTATTTATATTGTATTTTATGTTTCTCGCGTTGACTTCTAAGGCCCTAGCTATCCGATCTTGTGGAGCAACGCCCTATAGTGAAGCCTCTGTTGCCCGGAACGTAGAAATAACAATCACTTCCAAACTGGTTACAATTAACCCTGTTATACGATGGAAAAACTGTTGTATCTTTATTGCATTTTATGCTTCGAACGCTGACTTCTAGGGCCCTAACTATTCAAGTTGTTGGAGCAACGCCCTAGGGTGAAGCCTAGGTTGCCCGGAAAGTAGAAATGACCATATCTTTCATACTGGTTGCAATTATTCATGTTATACGATGGAAAAGCTGATGTATTCTTATTGTATTTTATGCGTCGGGCGTTGACTTCTAAGGCCCTAGCTATTCGATTTGGTGGAGCAACGCCCTAGAGTCAAGCCTAGGTTGCCCGAAACGTAGAAATGACCATTACTTTCACACTGGTTGCAATTACTCATGCTATACGATGGAGAAACTGTTGTATTTTTATTGTATTTTATGTTTCAGTTGCTGACTTCTAAGGTCGTAGCTATTCGATCTAGTGGGGCAACGTCCAATAGTGAAGCGTATGTAGCCCGAAGCGTAGAAATGACCATTACTTTCAGACTGGTTGCAATTATTCTTTTTATACGATGGAAGAACTATTGAGTTTTTATTGTATTTTATGCTTCTGGCGTTGAATTGTAAGTCCCTAACTATTCGATCTGGTGGAGCAACGCCCTAGACTGAAGCCTAGGTTGCCCGGAACGTAGAAATGACCATTACTTTCACACTGGTTGCAATTATTCCTGTTATACGATGGAAGAAATGTTGTATTTTTATTGTATTTTATGCTTCTGGCGTTGACCTCCAAGTCCTTAGCTATTCGATCTGGTGGAACAACGCCCTAGGGCGAAGCATAGGTTGCCCGGAACGTAGAAATGGCCATTACTTTCAATCTGGTTGCAATTATTCGTTTTATACGATGGAAAAAATGTTGTACTTATATCGTACTTTATGCTTCTGGCGTTGACTTCTTAGGCCCTAGCTATTCGGTCTGGTTGCACAACGCACTAGAGTGAAGCCTAGTTTGCCCGGATCGTAGAAATGACCATAACTTTCCACTGGTTGCAATTATTCGTTTTATTGGATGGAAAAACTGTTGTATTTATATTGTATTTTATGCTTCTGTCGTCGACTTCTTAGTTCCAAACTATTCGGTCTGGTGGACCAACGCCCTAGAGTGAAGCCTAGGTTGCACGGAACGTAGAAATGACCATAGCTTTCACACTGCTTGCATTATTCGCTTTACACATTGGAAAAACTGTTCTATTTATATTGTATTTTATGGTTCTGCCGTTGACTTCTTAGGCCCTAACTATTCGATCTGGTGGAGCAACGCCCTAGAGTGAAGTCTTGGTTGCCCGGAACGTAGAAATGAACATTACTTTCACACTGGTTGCAATTATGCCTGTTATACGATGGAGAAACTGTTGTATTTATTTTGTATTTTGTGCTTCTGGCGTTGACTTCTTAGGCCATAACTATTCCATCTGGTGGAGCAACGCTATAAAGTGAAACGTAGGTTGCCCGGAACGTAGAAATGACCATTGTATTCACACTAGTTGCAATTATTCCTGTTATACGATGGAAAAACTGTTGTATTTTTATTGTATTTTATGCTTCTGGCGTTGAATTCTAAATCCCTAGCTATTCGATCTGGTGGAGCAGCGCCCTATAGTGAAGCCCAGGTTGCCCGGAACGCAGAAATGACCATTACTTTCACACTGGTTGGAATTATTCGCTTTATACGATGGAAAAACTGTTGTATTTATTTTGTATTTGGTGCTTCTGGCGTTCACTTCATAGGCCCTAACTATTCGATCTGGTGGAGCAACGCCATAGAGTGAAACGTAGGTTGCCCGGAACGTAGAGATAACCATAACATTCACACTGGTTGCAATTATTCGTTTTATACGATGGAAAAGCTGTTGTACTTATATTGTATTTTATGCTTCTGGCGTTGACTTCTAAGTCCCTAGCTATTCGATCTGATGGAGCAACGCCCTAGAGTTAAACCTAGGTTACTCGGAACGTAGAAATGACCAGAACTTTCACACTGTTAGCAGTTATTCCTGTTATACGATCTAAAAACTGTTGCATCTCTATTGTATTTTATGCTTCTGGCGCTGACTTCTATGGCCCTAGCTGTTCGATCTGGTGGAGCAACGCCCTAGAGTGAAGCCTAGGTTGGTCGGAATGTAGAAATGACCATCACTTTCACACTGGATGCAATTATTCGTTTTATACGATGGAAACACTGTTGCATCTTTATTGTATTTTATGCTTCTGGCGTTTGCTTCTAAGGCCCTAATTATTCGATCTGGTGGAGCAACGCCCTAGAGTGAAGCCTAGGTTGCCCGGAACGTAGAAATGACCGTAACTTTCATACTGGTAGCAATTATTCGTTATATACAATGGAAAAGCTGTTGTATTTATTTTGTATTTAGTGCTTCTGGCGTTGACTTCTTAGGCCCTAACTCTTCGATCTGGTGGAGCAACGCCATAGAGTGAAAGGTAGGTTGCCCGGATCGTAGAAATGACCATTACATTCACACTGGTTGCAATTATTCCTGTTATGACCATTACTTTCACACTGTTTGCAATTATTCATTTTATACGATGGAACAGCTGTTGTATTTATATTGTATTTTATGCTTCTGCCCGTTGACTTCTAAGTCCGTAACAATTAGATGTGGTGGAGCAACGCCCTAGAGTGAAGCCTAGGTTGGTCGGAATGTAGAAATGACCATCACTTTCACACTGGTTGCAATTATTCGCTTTATAGGATGGAAAAACTGTTGTATTTATATTGTATTTTATGCTTCTGTCGTCGACTTCTTGGGTCCAAACTATGCGGTCCGGTGGACCAACGCCCTAGAGTGAAGCCTAGGTTGCACGGAACGTAGAAATGACCAAAACTTTCACACTGGTTGCATTATACGCTTTACGCATTGGAAAAACTGTTCTATTTATATTGTATTTTATGGTTCTGCCGTTGACTTCTTATGCCCTAACTATTCGATCTGGTGGAGCAACGCCCTAGAGTGAAGTCTTGGTTGCCCGGAACGTAGAAATGAACATTACTTTCACACTGGTTGCAAATATTCCTGTTATACGATGGAAAAGCTGTTGTATTTTTATTGCATTTTATGCTTCGAACGCTGACTTCTAGGGCCCTAACTATTCAAGTTGTTGGAGCAACTCCCTAGGGTGAAGCCTAGGTTGCCCGGAAAGTAGAACTGTCCATATCTTTCATACTGGTTGCAATTATTCCTGTTATACGATGGAACAACTGTTTTATGTTTATTATATATTATGCTTCTGGCGCTGACCTCTAAGTCCCTAGGTATTCGATCTGGTGGAGCAACACCCTAGAGTGAAGTCTTGGTTGCCCGGAACGTAGAAATGACCATTACTTTCACACTGGTTGCAATTATTCCAGTTATACGATGGAAAAACTGTTGTATTTATATTGTATTTTATGCTTCTGGCGTTGACTTCTAAGGCCCTAGCTATTCGATCTGGTGGAGCAACGCCCTAGAGTTAAACCTAGGTTACTCGGAACGTTGAAGTGACCAGTACTTTCACACTGTTAGCAGTTATTCCTGTTATACGATCTAAAAACTGTTGCATCTTTATTGTATTTTATGCTTCTGGCGTTGTCTTCTAAGGCCCTAGCTGTTCGATCTGGTGGAGCAACGCCCTAGAGTGAAGCCTAGGTTGGTCGGAATGTAGAAATGACCATCACTTTCACACTGGTTGCAATTATTCGTTTTATACGATTGAAAAACTATTGCATCTTTACTGTATTTTATGCTTCTGGCGTTGACTTCTAAGGCCCTAGCTATACGATTTGGTGGAGCAACGCCATAGAGTCAAGCATAGGTTGCCCGAAACGTAGAAATGACCATTACTTTCACACTGGTTGCAATTACTCATGCTATACGATGGAAAAACTGTTGTATTTATTATGAATCTGGTGCTTCTGGCGTCGACTTCTTAGGCCATAACTATTCGATCTGGTAGAGCAACGCCATAAAGTGAAACGTAGGTTGCCCGGAACGTAGAAATGACCATTACTTTCACAATGTTTGCAATTATTCATTTTATACGATGGAAAAACTTTTGTACTTATATTATATTTTATTCTTCTGGCGTTGATTTCTAAGTCCCTAGCTATTCGATCTGGTGGAGCAACGCCCTAGAGTTAATCTTAGGTTACCCGGAACGTAGAAATGACCAGTACTTTCACACTGTTTGCAGTAATTCCTGTTATACGATGGAAAAACTGTTGCATCTTTATTGTATTTTATGCTTCTGGCGTTGACTACTAAGGCCATAACTGTTCGATCTGGTGGAGCAACGCCCTAGAGTGAAGCCTAGGTTGCTTGGAATGTAGAAATGTCCATAACTTTCACACTGGTTGCAATTATTCGTTTTATACAACGGAAAAACTGTTGCGTCTTTATTGTATTTTATGCTTCTGGCGTTGACTTCTAATGCCCTAGCTGTTCGATCTGGTGGAGCAACGCCCTAGAGTGAAGCCTAGGTTGGTCGGAATGTAGAAATGACCATAACTTTCACACTGGTTGCAATTATTCGTTTTATACGATGGAAAAACTGTTGCATCTTTATTGTATTTTATGCTTCTGGCGTTGACATCTAAGGCCCTCACTATTCCATCTGGTGGAGCAACGCCCTAGGGCGAAGCCTAGGTTGCCCGGAACGTAGAAATGTCCATTACTTTCACACTGGTTGCAATTATTCGTTTTATACGATGGAAAAACTGTTGCATCTTTATTGTATTTTATGCTTCTGGCGTTGTCTTCTATGGTCCTAGCTGTTCGATCTGGTGGAGCAACGCCCTAGAGTGAAGCCTAGGCTGGTCGGAATGTAGAAATGACCACCACTTTCACTCTGGTTGCAATTATTCGTTTTATACGATGGAAAAACTGTTGCATCTTTACTGTATTTTATGCTTCTGGCTTTGACTTCTAAGACCATAATTATTCGATCTGGTTGAACAAGGCACTGGAGTGAAGCCTAGTTTGCCCGGATCGTAGAAATGACCATAACTTTCCACTGGTTGCAATTATTCGCTTTATAGGATGGAAAAACTGTTGTATTTATATTGTATTTTATGCTTCTGTCGTCGACTTCTTAGGTCCAAACTATTCGGCCTGGTGGACCAACGCCCTAGAGTGAAGCCTAGGTTGCCCGGAAAGTAGAAATGACCATATCTTTCATACTGGTTGCAATTATTCGTTTTATACGATGGAAAAACTGTTGCATCTTTATCGTATTTTATGCTTCTGGCGTTGTCTACTAAGGCCCTAACTGTTCGATATGGTAGAGCAACGCCCTAGAGTGAAGCCTAGGTTGCTTGGAATGTAGAAATGTCCATAACTTTCACACTGGTTGCAATTATTCGTTTTATACGATGGAAAAACTGTTGCGTCTTTATTGTATTTTATGCTTCTGGCGTTGACTTCTAATGCCCTAGCTGTTCGATCTGGTGGAGCAACGCCCTAGAGTGAAGCCTAGGTTGGTCGGAATGTAGAAATGACCATAACTTTCACACTGGTTGCAATTATTCGTTTTATACGATGGAAAAACTGTTGCATCTTTATTGTATTTTATGCTTCTGGCGTTGACATCTAAGGCCCTCACTATTCCATCTGGTGGAGCAACGCCCTAGGGCGAAGCCTAGGTTGCCCGGAACGTAGAAATGTCCATTACTTTCACACTGGTTGCAATTATTCGTTTTATACGATGGAAAAACTGTTGCATCTTTATTGTATTTTATGCTTCTGGCGTTGTCTTCTATGGCCCTAGCTGTTCGATCTGGTGGAGCAACGCCCTAGAGTGAAGCCTAGGTTGGTCGGAATGTAGAAATGACCACCACTTTCACTCTGGTTGCAATTATTCGTTTTATACGATGGAAAAACTGTTGCATCTTTACTGTATTTTATGCTTCTGGCTTTGACTTCTGAGGCCATAATTATTCCATCTGGTTGAACAAGGCACTGGAGTGAAGCCTAGTTTGCCCGGATCGTAGAAATGACCATAACTTTCCACTGGTTGCAATTATTCGCTTTATAGGATGGAAAAACTGTTGTATTTATATTGTATTTTATGCTTCTGTCGTCGACTTCTTAGGTCCAAACTATTCGGTCTGGTGGACCAACGCCCTAGAGTGGAGCCTAGGTTGCCCGGAAAGTAGAAATGACCATATCTTTCATACTGGTTGCAATTATTCGTTTTATACGATGGAACAACTGTTATATGTTTATTATATTTTATGCTTCTGGCGCTGACCTCTAAGTCCCTAGGTATTCAATCTGGTGGAGCAACACCCTAGAGTGAAGTCTTGGTTGCCCGGAACGTAGAAATGACCATTACTTTCACACTGGTTGCATTATTCCTGTTATACGATGGAAGGACTGTTGTATTTTTACAGTATTTTATGCTTCTTGGCGTTGACTCCTTAGATCCGAACAATTCGGTCTGGTGCACCAACGCCCTAGGGTGAATACTAGGTTGCACGGAACGTAGAAATGCCCATTACTTTCACACTTTTTGCAATTATTCCTGTTATACGATGGAAGAAATGTTGTATTTTTATTGTATTTTATGCTTCTGCCGTTGACCTCCAAGTCCTTACCTATTGGATCTGGTGGAACAACGCCCTACGGCGAAGCATAGGTTGCCCGGAACGTAGAAATGGCCATTACTTTCAATCTGGTTGCAATTATTCGTTTTATACGATGGAAAAAATGTTGTACTTATATCGTACTTTATGCATCTGGCGTTGACTTCTTAGGCCCTAACTATTCGCTCTGGTTGCACAACGCACTAGAGTGAAGCCTAGTTTGCCCGGATCGTAGAAATGACCATAACTTACCACTGGTTGCAATTATTCGCTTTATAGGATGGAAAAACTGTTGTATTTATATTGTATTTTATGCTTCTGTCGTCGACTTCTTAGGTCGAAACTATTCGGTCTGGTGGACCAACGCCCTAGAGTGAAGCCTAGGTTGCGCGGAACGTAGAAATGACCATAACTTTCACACTGCTTGCATTATTCGCTTTACACATTGGAAAAACTGCTCTATTTATATTGTATTTTATGGTTCTGCCGTTGACTTCTTAGGCCCTAACTATTCGATCTGGTGGAGGAACGCCCTAGAGTGAAGTCTTGGTTGCCCAGAACGTAGAAATGAACATTACTTTCACACTGGTTGCAATTATTCCTGTTATACGATGGAAGGACTGTTGTATTTTTATAGTATTATATGCTTCTGGCGTTGACTTCTTAGGCCCTAACTATTCGATCTGGTGGAGCAACGCTCTAGAGTTAAACCTAGGTTACCCGGAATGTAGAAATGACCAGTACTTTCACACTGTTTGCAGTTATTCCTGTTATACGGTCTAAAAACTGTTGCATATTTATTGTATTTTATGCTTCTGGCGTTGACTTCTAAGGCCCTAGCTGTTCGATCTGGTGGAGCAACGCCCTAGAGTGAAGCCTAGGTTGCCGGGAACGTAGAAATGACCATCACTTTCACACTGCTTGCAATTATTCCTGTTATACGATGGAAAAGCTGTTGTATTTATATCGTATTTCATGCTTCTGGCGTTGAGTTCTTAGATCCTAACTATTCCATCTGGTGGAACAACGCCCTTGGGTGAAGCCTAGGTTGCCCGGAACGTAGAAATGACCATTGTATTCACACTAGTTGCAATTATTCCTGTTATACGATGGAAAAACTGTTGTATTTTTATTGTATTTTATGCTTCTGGCGTTGAATTATAAATCCCTAGCTATTTGATCTGGTGGAGCAACGCCCTATAGTGAAGCCCAGGTGGCCCGGAACGTAGAAATGACCATTACCTTCACACTGGTTGCAATTATTCGTTTTATACGATGGAAAAACTGTTATATTTATTTTGTATTTGGTGCTTCTGGCGTTGACTTCTTAGGCCGTAACTATTCGATCTGGTGGAGCAACGCCATAGAGTGAAACGTAGGTTGCCCGGAACGTAGAGATGACCATAACATTCACACTGGTTGCAATTATTCGTTTTATACGATGGAAAAGCTGTTGTACTTATATTGTATTTTATGCTTCTGGCGTTGACTTCTAAGTCCCTAGCTATTCGATCTGGTGGAGCAACGCCCTAGAGTTAAACCTAGGTTACTCGGAACGTAGAAATGACCAGTACTTTCACACTGTTAGCAGTTATTCCTGTTATGCGATCTAAAAACTGTTGCATCTTTATTGTATCTTATGCTTCTGGCGCTGACTTCTAAGGCCCTAGCTGTTCGATCTGGTGGAGCAACGCCCTAGAGTGTAGCCTAGGTTGCTCGGAATGTAGAAATGTCCATAACTTTCGCACTGGTTGCAATTATTCGTCTTATACGATGGAAAAACTGTTGCGTCTTTATTGTATTTTATGCTTCTGGCGTTGACTTCTAAGGCCCAAGCTGTTCGATCTGGTGGAGCAACGCCCTCGAGTGAAGCCTAGTTTGGTCGGAATGTAGAAATGACCATCACTTTCACACTGGTTGCAATTATTCGTTTTATACGATTGAAAAACTATTGCATCTTTACTGTATTTTATGCTTCTGGCGTTGACTTCTTAGGCCCTAACTATTCGATATGGTTGCACGACGCACTAGAGTGAAGCCTAGTTTGCCCGGATCGTTGAAATGACCATAACTTTCACACTGGTTGCATTATTCACTTCACGCATTGGAAAAACTGTTCTATTTATAGTGTATTTTATGGTTCTGCCGTTGACTTCTTAGGCCCTAACTATTCGATCTGGTGGAGCAACGCCCTATAGTGAAGTCTTGGTTGCCCGGAACGTAGAAATAACAATCACTTTCAAACTGGTTACAATTAACCCTGTTATACGACGGAAAAACTGTTGTATTTTTATTGCATTTTATGCTACGAACGCTGACTTCTAGGGCGCTAACTATTCAAGTTGTTGTAGCAACGCCCAAGGGTGAAGCCTAGGTTGCTTGGAATGTAGAAATGTCCATAACTTTCACACTGGTTGCAATTATTCGTTTTATACGATGGAACAACTGTTGCGTCTTTATTGTATTTTATGCTTCTGGCGTTGACTTCTAATGCCCTAGCTGTTCGATCTGGTGGAGCAACGCCCTAGAGTGAAGCCTAGGTTTGTCGGAATGTAGAAATGACGATAACTTTCACACTGGCTGCAATTATTCGTTTTATACGATGGAAAAACTGTTGCATCTTTATTGTATTTTATGCTTCTGGCGTTGACATCTAAGGCCGTCACTATTCCATCTGGTGGAGCAACGCCCTAGGGCGAAGCCTAGGTTGCCCGGAACGTAGAAATGTCTATTACTTTCACACTGGTTGCATTTATTCGTTTTATACGATGGAAAAACTGTTGCATCTTTATTGTATTTTATGCTTCTGGCGTTGTCTTCTATGGCCCTAGCCGTTCGATCTGGTGGAGCAACGCCCTAGAGTGATGCCTAGGTTGGTCGGAATGTAGAAATGACCACCACTTTCACACTGGTTGCAATTATTCGTTTTATACGATGGAAAAACTGTTGCATCTTTACTGTATTTTATGCTTCTGGCGTTGACTTCTAAGGCCATAATTATTCGATCTGGTGGAGCAACGCCCTAGAGTGAAGCCTAGGTTGCCCGGAACGTAGAAATGACCATAACTCTCATACTGGTAACAATTATTCGTTATATGCAATGGAAAAACTGTTGTATTTTTATCGTATTTTATGCTTCGGGCGTTGACTTCTAAGGCCCTAACTGTTCGATCTGGTGGAGCAGCGCCCTACAGTGATGCCTAGGTTGCTCGGAATGTAGAAATGTCCTTAACTTTCGCACTGGTTGCAATTATTCGTTTTATACGATTGAAAAACTATTGCATCTTTACTGTATTTTATGCTTCTGGCGTTGACTTCTAAGGCCCTAGCTATACGATTTGCTGGAGCAACGCCCTAGAGTCAAGCCTAGGTTGCCCGAAACGTAGAAATGACCATTACTTTCACACTGGTTGCAATTACTCATGCTATACGATGGAAAAACTGTTGTATTTATTATGTATTTGGTGCTTCTGGCGTCGACTTCTTAGGCCATAACTATTCGATCTGGTGGAGCAACGCCATAAAGTGAAACGTAGGTTGCCCGGAACGTAGAAATGACCATTGCTTTCAGAATGTTAGCAATTATTCATTTTATACGATGGAAACACTGTTGTACTTATATTATATTTTATTCTTCTGGCGTTGATTTCTAAGTCCCTAGCTATTCGATCTGGTGGAGCAACGCCCTAGAGTCAATCCTAGGTTACCCGGAACGTAGAAATGACCAGTACTTTCACACTGTTTGCAGTTATTCCTGTTATACGATGGAAAAACTGTTGCATCTTTATTGTATTTTATGCTTCTGGCGTTGACTACTAAGGCCATAACTGTTCGATCTGGTGGAGCAACGCGCTAGAGTGAAGCCTAGGTTGCTTTGAATGTAGAAATGTCCATAACTTTCACACTGGTTGCAATTATTCGTTTTATACGATGGAAAAATTGTTGCATCTTTATTGTATTTTATGCTTCTGGCGTTGACATCTAAGGCCCTCACTATTCCATCTGGTGGTGCAACGCCCTAGGGCGAAGCCTAGGTTGCCCGGAACGTAGAAATGTCCATTACTTTCACACTGGTTGCAACTATTCGTTTTATACGATGGAAAAACTGTTGCATCTTTATTGTATTTTATGCTTCTGGCGTTGTCTTCTATGGCCCTAGCTGTTCTATCTGGTGGAGCAACGCCCTAGAGTGAAGCCTAGGTTGGTCGGAATGTAGAAATGACCACCACTTTCACACTGGTTGCAATTATTCGTTTTATACGATGGAAAAACTGTTGCATCTTTACTGTATTTTATGCTTCTGGCGTTGACTTCTAAGGCCATAGTTATTCGATCTGGTGGAGCAATGCCCTAGAGTGAAGCCTAGATTGCCCGGACCGTAGAAATGACCATAACTTTCATACTGGTAACAATTATTCGTTATATGCAATGGAAAAACTGTTCTATTTATATTGTATTTTATGGTTCTGCCGTTGACTTCTTTGGCCCTAACTATTCGATCTGGTGGAGCAACGCCCTAGAGTGAAGTCTTGGTTGCCCGGAACGTAGAAATTAACATTACTTTCACACTGGTTGCAATTATTCCTGTTATACGATGGAAAAGCTGTTGTATTTATTATGTATTTGGTGCTTCTGGCGTCGACTTCTTAGGCCATAACTATTCGATCTGGTGGAGCAACGCCATAAAGTGAAACGTAGGTTGCCCGGAACGTAGAAATGACCATTACTTTCAGAATGTTTGCAATTATTCATTTTATACGATGGAAAAACTGTTGTACTTATATTATATTTTATGCTTCTGGCGTTGATTTCTAAGTCCCTAGCTATTCGATCTGGTGGAGCAACGCCCTAGAGTTAATCCTAGGTTACCCGGAACGTAGAAATGACCAGTAATTTCACAATGTTTGCAGTTATTCCTGTTATACGATGGAAAAACTGTTGCATCGTTATTGTATTTTATGCTTCTGGCGTTGACTACTAAGGCCATAACTGTTCGATCTGGTGGAGCAACGCCCTAGAGTGAAGCCTAGGTTGCTTGGAATGTAGAAATGTCCATAACTTTCACACTGGTTGCAATTATTCGTTTTATACGATGGAAAAGCTGATGTATTTTTATGGTATTTTATGCTTCGGGCGTTGACTTCTAAGGCCCTAACTATTCAAGTTGTTGGAGCAACACCCTAGGGTGAAGCCTAGGTTGCCCGGAAAGTAGAAATGACCATATCTTTCATACTGGTTGCAATTATTCGTTTTATACGATGGAAAAACTGTTGCATCTTTATCGTATTTTATGCTTCTGGCGTTGTCTACTAAGGCCCTAACTGTTCGATCTGGTGGAGCAACGCCCTAGAGTGAAGCCTAGGTTGGTCGGAATGTAGAAATGACCATCACTTTCACACTGGATGCAATTATTCGTTTTATACGATGGAAACACTGTTGCATCTTTATTGTATTTTATGCTTCTGGCGTTTGCTTCTAAGGCCCTAATTATTCGATCTGGTGGAGCAACGCCCTAGAGTGAAGCCTAGGTTGCCCGGAACGTAGAAATGACCGTAACTTTCATACTGGTAGCAATTATTCGTTATATACAATGGAAAAGCTGTTGTATTTATTTTGTATTTAGTGCTTCTGGCGTTGACTTCTTAGGCCCTAACTCTTCGATCTGGTGGAGCAACGCCATAGAGTGAAGTCTTGGTTGCCCGGAACGTAGAAATGAACATTACTTTCACACTGGTTGCAATTATGCCTGTTATACGATGGAAAAACTGTTGTATTTATTTTGTATTTTGTGCTTCTGGCGTTGACTTCTTAGGCCATAACTATTCCATCTGGTGGAGCAACGCTATAAAGTGAAACGTAGGTTGCCCGGAACGTAGAAATGACCATTGTATTCACACTAGTTGCAATTATTCCTGTTATACGATGGAAAAACTGTTGTATTTTTATTGTATTTTATGCTTCTGGCATTGAATTCTAAATCCCTAGCTATTCGATCTGGTGGAGCAGCGCCCTATAGTGAAGCCCAGGTTGCCCGGAACGCAGAAATGACCATTACTTTCACACTGGTTGGAATTATTCGCTTTATACGATGGAAAAACTGTTGTATTTATTTTGTATTTGGTGCTTCTAGCGTTGACTTCATAGGCCCTAACTATTCGATCTGGTGGAGCAACGCCATAGAGTGAAACGTAGGTTGCCCGGAACGTAGAGATAACCATAACATTCACACTGGTTGCAATTATTCGTTTTATACGATGGAAAAGCTGTTGTACTTATATTGTATTTTATGCTTCTGGCGTTGACTTCTAAGTCCCTAGCTATTCGATCTGATGGAGCAACGCCCTAGAGTTAAACCTAGGTTACTCGGAACGTAGAAATGACCAGAACTTTCACACTGTTAGCAGTTATTCCTGTTATACGATCTAAAAACTGTTGCATCTCTATTGTATTTTATGCTTCTGGCGCTGACTTCTATAGCCCTAGCTGTTCGATCTGGTGGAGCAACGCCCTAGAGTGAAGCCTAGGTTGGTCGGAATGTAGAAATGACCATCACTTTCACACTGGATGCAATTATTCGTTTTATACGATGGAAACACTGTTGCATCTTTATTGTATTTTATGCTTCTGGCGTTTGCTTCTAAGGCCCTAATTATTCGATCTGGTGGAGCAACGCCCTAGAGTGAAGCCTAGGTTGCCCGGAACGTAGAAATGACCGTAACTTTCATACTGGTAGCAATTATTCGTTATATACAATGGAAAAGCTGTTGTATTTATTTTGTATTTAGTGCTTCTGGCGTTGACTTCTTAGGCCCTAACTCTTCGATCTGGTGGAGCAACGCCATAGAGTGAAAGGTAGGTTGCCCGGATCGTAGAAATGACCATTACATTCACACTGGTTGCAATTATTCCTGTTATGACCATTACTTTCACACTGTTTGCAATTATTCATTTTATACGATGGAACAGCTGTTGTATTTATATTGTATTTTATGCTTCTGCCCGTTGACTTCTAAGTCCGTAACAATTAGATGTGGTGGAGCAACGCCCTAGAGTGAAGCCTAGGTTGGTCGGAATGTAGAAATGACCATCACTTTCACACTGGTTGCAATTATTCGCTTTATAGGATGGAAAAACTGTTGTATTTATATTGTATTTTATGCTTCTGTCGTCGACTTCTTGGGTCCAAACTATGCGGTCCGGTGGACCAACGCCCTAGAGTGAAGCCTAGGTTGCACGGAACGTAGAAATGACCAAAACTTTCACACTGATTGCATTATACGCTTTACGCATTGGAAAAACTGTTCTATTTATATTGTATTTTATGGTTCTGCCGTTGACTTCTTAGGCCCTAACTATTCGATCTGGTGGAGCAACGCCCTAGAGTGAAGTCTTGGTTGCCCGGAACGTAGAAATGAACATTACTTTCACACTGGTTGCAAATATTCCTGTTATACGATGGAAAAGCTGTTGTATTTTTATTGCATTTTATGCTTCGAACGCTGACTTCTAGGGCCCTAACTATTCAAGTTGTTGGAGCAACTCCCTAGGGTGAAGCCTAGGTTGCCCGGAAAGTAGAACTGTCCATATCTTTCATACTGGTTGCAATTATTCCTGTTATACGATGGAACAACTGTTTTATGTTTATTATATATTATGCTTCTGGCGCTGACCTCTAAGTCCCTAGGTATTCGATCTGGTGGAGCA
This sequence comes from Calliopsis andreniformis, assembly GCF_051401765.1. Taxonomy (NCBI): domain Eukaryota; kingdom Metazoa; phylum Arthropoda; class Insecta; order Hymenoptera; family Andrenidae; genus Calliopsis; species Calliopsis andreniformis. The sequence continues at coordinate 3,711,216 of NW_027480436.1, read as the reverse complement.
ACACCCTAGAGTGAAGTCTTGGTTGCCCGGAACGTAGAAATGACCATTACTTTCACACTGGTTGCAATTATTCCAGTTATACGATGGAAAAACTGTTGTATTTATATTGTATTTTATGCTTCTGGCGTTGACTTCTAAGGCCCTAGCTATTCGATCTGGTGGAGCAACGCCCTAGAGTTAAACCTAGGTTACTCGGAACGTAGAAGTGACCAGTACTTTCACACTGTTAGCAGCTATTCCTGTTATACGATCTAAAAACTGTTGCATCTTTATTGTATTTTATGCTTCTGGCGTTGTCTTCTAAGGCCCTAGCTGTTCGATCTGGTGGAGCAACGCCCTAGAGTGAAGCCTAGGTTGGTCGGAATGTAGAAATGACCATCACTTTCACACTGGTTGCAATTATTCGTTTTATACGATTGAAAAACTATTGCATCTTTACTGTATTTTATGCTTCTGGCGTTGACTTCTAAGGCCCTAGCTATACGATTTGGTGGAGCAACGCCATAGAGTCAAGCATAGGTTGCCCGAAACGTAGAAATGACCATTACTTTCACACTGGTTGCAATTACTCATGCTATACGATGGAAAAACTGTTGTATTTATTATGAATCTGGTGCTTCTGGCGTCGACTTCTTAGGCCATAACTATTCGATCTGGTAGAGCAACGCCATAAAGTGAAACGTAGGTTGCCCGGAACGTAGAAATGACCATTACTTTCACAATGTTTGCAATTATTCATTTTATACGATGGAAAAACTTTTGTACTTATATTATATTTTATTCTTCTGGCGTTGATTTCTAAGTCCCTAGCTATTCGATCTGGTGGAGCAACGCCCTAGAGTTAATCTTAGGTTACCCGGAACGTAGAAATGACCAGTACTTTCACACTGTTTGCAGTAATTCCTGTTATACGATGGAAAAACTGTTGCATCTTTATTGTATTTTATGCTTCTGGCGTTGACTACTAAGGCCATAACTGTTCGATCTGGTGGAGCAACGCCCTAGAGTGAAGCCTAGGTTGCTTGGAATGTAGAAATGTCCATAACTTTCACACTGGTTGCAATTATTCGTTTTATACAACGGAAAAACTGTTGCGTCTTTATTGTATTTTATGCTTCTGGCGTTGACTTCTAATGCCCTAGCTGTTCGATCTGGTGGAGCAACGCCCTAGAGTGAAGCCTAGGTTGGTCGGAATGTAGAAATGACCATAACTTTCACACTGGTTGCAATTATTCGTTTTATACGATGGAAAAACTGTTGCATCTTTATTGTATTTTATGCTTCTGGCGTTGACATCTAAGGCCCTCACTATTCCATCTGGTGGAGCAACGCCCTAGGGCGAAGCCTAGGTTGCCCGGAACGTAGAAATGTCCATTACTTTCACACTGGTTGCAATTATTCGTTTTATACGATGGAAAAACTGTTGCATCTTTATTGTATTTTATGCTTCTGGCGTTGTCTTCTATGGTCCTAGCTGTTCGATCTGGTGGAGCAACGCCCTAGAGTGAAGCCTAGGCTGGTCGGAATGTAGAAATGACCACCACTTTCACTCTGGTTGCAATTATTCGTTTTATACGATGGAAAAACTGTTGCATCTTTACTGTATTTTATGCTTCTGGCTTTGACTTCTAAGACCATAATTATTCGATCTGGTTGAACAAGGCACTGGAGTGAAGCCTAGTTTGCCCGGATCGTAGAAATGACCATAACTTTCCACTGGTTGCAATTATTCGCTTTATAGGATGGAAAAACTGTTGTATTTATATTGTATTTTATGCTTCTGTCGTCGACTTCTTAGGTCCAAACTATTCGGCCTGGTGGACCAACGCCCTAGAGTGAAGCCTAGGTTGCCCGGAAAGTAGAAATGACCATATCTTTCATACTGGTTGCAATTATTCGTTTTATACGATGGAACAACTGTTTTATGTTTATTATATTTTATGCTTCTGGCGCTGACCTCTAAGTCCCTAGGTATTCAATCTGGTGGAGCAACACCCTAGAGTGAAGTCTTGGTTGCCCGGAACGTAGAAATGACCATTACTTTCACACTGGTTGCATTATTCCTGTTATACGATGGAAGGACTGTTGTATTTTTACAGTATTTTATGCTTCTTGGCGTTGACTCCTTAGATCCGAACAATTCGGTCTGGTGCACCAACGCCCTAGGGTGAATACTAGGTTGCACGGAACGTAGAAATGCCCATTACTTTCACACTTTTTGCAATTATTCCTGTTATACGATGGAAGAAATGTTGTATTTTTATTGTATTTTATGCTTCTGCCGTTGACCTCCAAGTCCTTAGCTATTGGATCTGGTGGAACAACGCCCTACGGCGAAGCATAGGTTGCCCGGAACGTAGAAATGGCCATTACTTTCAATCTGGTTGCAATTATTCGTTTTATACGATGGAAAAAATGTTGTACTTATATCGTACTTTATGCATCTGGCGTTGACTTCTTAGGCCCTAACTATTCGCTCTGGTTGCACAACGCACTAGAGTGAAGCCTAGTTTGCCCGGATCGTAGAAATGACCATAACTTACCACTGGTTGCAATTATTCGCTTTATAGGATGGAAAAACTGTTGTATTTATATTGTATTTTATGCTTCTGTCGTCGACTTCTTAGGTCGAAACTATTCGGTCTGGTGGACCAACGCCCTAGAGTGAAGCCTAGGTTGCGCGGAACGTAGAAATGACCATAACTTTCACACTGCTTGCATTATTCGCTATACACATTGGAAAAACTGCTCTATTTATATTGTATTTTATGGTTCTGCCGTTGACTTCTTAGGCCCTAACTATTCGATCTGGTGGAGGAACGCCCTAGAGTGAAGTCTTGGTTGCCCAGAACGTAGAAATGAACATTACTTTCACACTGGTTGCAATTATTCCTGTTATACGATGGAAGGACTGTTGTATTTTTATAGTATTATATGCTTCTGGCGTTGACTTCTTAGGCCCTAACTATTCGATCTGGTGGAGCAACGCTCTAGAGTTAAACCTAGGTTACCCGGAATGTAGAAATGACCAGTACTTTCACACTGTTTGCAGTTATTCCTGTTATACGGTCTAAAAACTGTTGCATATTTATTGTATTTTATGCTTCTGGCGTTGACTTCTAAGGCCCTAGCTGTTCGATCTGGTGGAGCAACGCCCTAGAGTGAAGCCTAGGTTGCCGGGAACGTAGAAATGACCATCACTTTCACACTGCTTGCAATTATTCCTGTTATACGATGGAAAAGCTGTTGTATTTATATCGTATTTCATGCTTCTGGCGTTGAGTTCTTAGATCCTAACTATTCCATCTGGTGGAACAACGCCCTTGGGTGAAGCCTAGGTTGCCCGGAACGTAGAAATGACCATTGTATTCACACTAGTTGCAATTATTCCTGTTATACGATGGAAAAACTGTTGTATTTTTATTGTATTTTATGCTTCTGGCGTTGAATTCTAAATCCCTAGCTATTCGATCTGGTGGAGCAACGCCCTATAGTGAAGCCCAGGTGGCCCGGAACGTAGAAATGACCATTACCTTCACACTGGTTGCAATTATTCGTTTTATACGATGGAAAAACTGTTGTATTTATTTTGTATTTGGTGCTTCTGGCGTTGACTTCTTAGGCCGTAACTATTCGATCTGGTGGAGCAACGCCATAGAGTGAAACGTAGGTTGCCCGGAACGTAGAGATGACCATAACATTCACACTGGTTGCAATTATTCGTTTTATACGATGGAAAAGCTGTTGTACTTATATTGTATTTTATGCTTCTGGCGTTGACTTCTAAGTCCCTAGCTATTCGATCTGGTGGAGCAACGCCCTAGAGTTAAACCTAGGTTACTCGGAACGTAGAAATGACCAGTACTTTCACACTGTTAGCAGTTATTCCTGTTATGCGATCTAAAAACTGTTGCATCTTTATTGTATCTTATGCTTCTGGCGCTGACTTCTAAGGCCCTAGCTGTTCGATCTGGTGGAGCAACGCCCTAGAGTGTAGCCTAGGTTGCTCGGAATGTAGAAATGTCCATAACTTTCGCACTGGTTGCAATTATTCGTCTTATACGATGGAAAAACTGTTGCGTCTTTATTGTATTTTATGCTTCTGGCGTTGACTTCTAAGGCCCAAGCTGTTCGATCTGGTGGAGCAACGCCCTCGAGTGAAGCCTAGTTTGGTCGGAATGTAGAAATGACCATCACTTTCACACTGGTTGCAATTATTCGTTTTATACGATTGAAAAACTATTGCATCTTTACTGTATTTTATGCTTCTGGCGTTGACTTCTTAGGCCCTAACTATTCGATATGGTTGCACGACGCACTAGAGTGAAGCCTAGTTTGCCCGGATCGTTGAAATGACCATAACTTTCACACTGGTTGCATTATTCACTTTACGCATTGGAAAAACTGTTCTATTTATATTGTATTTTATGGTTCTGCCGTTGACTTCTTAGGCCCTAACTATTCGATCTGGTGGAGCAACGCCCTATAGTGAAGTCTTGGTTGCCCGGAACGTAGAAATAACAATCACTTTCAAACTGGTTACAATTAACCCTGTTATACGACGGAAAAACTGGTGTATTTTTATTGCATTTTATGCTACGAACGCTGACTTCTAGGGCGGTAACTATTCAAGTTGTTGTAGCAACGCCCAAGGGTGAAGCCTAGGTTGCCCGGAAAGTAGAAATGACCATATCTTTCATACTGGTTGCAATTATTCTTTTTATACGATGGAAAAACTGTTGAGTTTTTATTGTATTTTATGCTTCTGGCGTTGAATTGTAAGTCCCTAACTACTCGATCTGGTGGAGCAACGCCCTAGACTGAAGCCAAGGTCACCCGGAACGTAGAAATGGCCATTGCCTTCAAACTGGTTGCAATTATTCGTTTTATACGATGGAAAAACTGTTGTACTTATATCGTATTTCATGCTTATGGCGTTGACTTCTTAGGCCCTAACTATTCGATCTTGTGGCACAACGCACTATAGTGAAGCCTAGATTGCCCGGAACGTCGAAATAACAATTACTTTCTCACTGGTTGCAATTGTTCGTTTTATACGATGGAAAAACTGTTGTATGTATTTTGTATTTGATGCTTCTTGCGTTGACTTCTTAGGCCCTAACTACTGGATCTGGTGGTCCAACGCCCTAGAGTGAATCCTAGGTTGCCCGGAACGTAGAAATGACCATATCTTTCACACTGGTTGCTATTGTTCCTGTTATACGATGGAAAAGCTGTTGCATTTATATTGTATTTTACGCTTCTGACGTTGACTTCTAAGGCGCTAACTATTCGATCGGGTGGAGCAACGCCCTTGAGTGAAGCCTAGGTTGCCCGGAACGTGGAAATGACCATTACATTCACACTGGTTGCTATTATTCCTTTTATACGATGGAAAATATGAGGTATGTATTTTGTATTTGGCGCTTCTGGCGTTGATTTCATAGGCCCTAACTATTGGATCTGGTGGACCAACGCCCTAGAGTGAAGCCTAGGTTGCCCGGAATGTAGAAATGACCATTACCTTCACACTGGTTGCTATTACTCGTTTCATACGATGGAAAAACTGTTGCATTTATATTGTATTTTACGCTTCGGGCGTTCACTACTAAGGCCCTAACTTTTCGATCTGGAGGAGCAATGCCTCAGAGTTAAGTCTAGGATTCCCGGAACGTAGAAATGGCCGTTACTTTCACACTGGTTGCAATTAGTCCTGTTATGCGATGGAAAGCTGTTGTATTTATATTGTATTTTATGTTTCTGGCGTTGACTTCTTAGGCCCGAACTATTGGATCTGGTGGACCAACGCCCTACAGTGAAGCCTAGAATGCCCGGAACGTAGAACTGACCATCACCTTCACCCTTGTTGGAACTATTCCTGTTATACGATGGAAAAACTGTTGTATCTTTATTGTATTTTATGCTTCGGTCGTTGACTTCTAATGCCATAAATATTCGATCTGGTGGTGGAACGCCCTAGGGTGTAGCCTAGGCTGCCCGTAACGTAGAAATGACCATACGTTTCACACTCGTTGCAAATATTCGTTTTATACGATGGAAAAACTGTTGTATTTATATTGTATTTTATGCTTCTGGCGTTAACTTCTTAGGCCCTAACTATTCGATCTTCTGGACCAACGCACCGGAGTGAAGCCTAGGTCGCCCAGAATGTAGAAATGACCATCACTTTCACTCTGGTTGCACTTATTCCTGTTATACGATGGAATAACTGTTCTATTTTTATTTTACTTTATACTTCTGGCGTTCACTTCTTAGGCACTAGCTATTCGATCTGGTGGAACAATGCCATTGAGTGAAGCCTATTTTGCCCGAAACGTAGAAATGACCTGTACTTTCACACTGGTTGCAATTATTCATGCTATACGATGGAAAGACTGTTGTATTTTTATTATACTTTATGCTTCTGGCGTTGACTAGTTAGGCCCTAACTATTCGATCTGGTGGAACAACGCCCTATAGCGAAACGTAGGTTGCCCGGAACATAGAAATGATAATACCTTTCACACTCGTTGCAATCATTCGTTTTATACGATGGAAAAACTGTTGTATTTATATTGTAGTTTATGCTTCTGGCGTTGACTTCTAAGGGCCTAACTCTTCTATCTGGTGGAACAATGCCTTAGAGTTAAGTCTAGGATGCCCGAAACGTCGAAATGGTCATTACTTTCACACTGGTTGCTATTATTCGTTTTGTACGAAGGAAAACTGTTGTATTTATATTGTATTTTATGGTTCTGGCGTTGACTTCTAAGGCCCTAACTCTTCGATCTGGTGGAGCAATGCCTCAGAGTTAAGTCTAGGATGCCCGAAACGTAGAAATGACCATATCTTTCACAATGGTTGCAATTACTCCTGCTATACGATGGAAAAACTGTTGTATTTGTACTGTATTTTCTGCTTCTGGCGTTGACTTCTAAGGCTGTAGCTATTCGATGTGGTGGAGCAACGCCCTAGAGTGAAGCCGAGGTTGCCCGGAACGTAGAAATGAGCATTACTTTCACACTGGTTGCAATTATTCGTTTTATACAATGGAAAAACTGTTGTACTTAGATGGTATTTTATGCGTCTTGCGTTAATTTCTAAGTCCCTAGCTATTCGATCTGGTGGAGGAGCGCCCGAGAGCGGAGCCTAGGTTTCCCGGTACGTAGAAATGACCATCACTTTCGCAACGGGTTGCAATTACTCCTGTTATACGATGGAAAGGCTGTTGTACTTTTATTCTACTTTCTGCTTCTGGCGTTGACTTCTTAGGTCCTAACTATTCGATCTGGTGGAGCAACGGCCTATAGTGAAGCCTAGGTTGCCCGGAACGTAGAAATGACCATCACTTTCAAACTGGTTGCAATTATTCCTGTTGAACGATGGAAAAGCTATTCTATTTTTATTGCATTTTATGCTTCGGGCGTTGGCTTCTAAGACCCTGACTCATCAATCTGTTGGAGCAACGCCCTAGGGTGATGCCTAGGTTGCCCGGAAAGTAGAAATGACCATCACTTTCAAACTGGTTGCAATTATCCCTGTTGTACGATGGAAAAACTGTTGTATTTATATTGTATTTTATGCTTCTGGCGTTGACTTCTAAGGCCCTAACTATTCGATCTAGTGGAGCAACGCCCTAGAGAGAAGCCTAGGTTGCCCGGATCGTAGATATGAACATTACCTTTACGCTTGTTGCAATTATTCCTGTTATACGATGAAAAAACTGTTGTATTTTTATTGTCTTTTATGGTTCAGGCGTTGACTTCTAAGGCCGTAGCTATTCGATGTGGTGGAACAACGCCATAGAGTGAAGCGTAGGTTGCCCGGAACGTAGAAGTAACCATAACTTTCACACTGGTTGCTATTATCCGTTTTATACGATGGAAGGACTGTTCTATTTATTTTGTATTTTATGCTTCTGGCGTTGACTTCTAAGGCCCTAACTCTCCGATCTGGTGGAGCATGCCTGAGAGTTAAGTCTAGGATGCCCGGAACGTAGAACTGACCATCACCTTCACCCTGGTTGGAATTATTCCTGTTATACGATGGAAAAGCTGTTGTATCTTTATCGTATTTTATGCTTCGGACGTTGACTTCTAATGCCATAACTATTCGATCTGGTGGTGCAACGCCCTAGGGTGTGGCCTAGGTTGCGCGGAACGTAGAAATGACAATACCTTTCACACTCGTTGCAATTATTCGTTTTATACGATGGAAAAACTGTTGTATTTATAATGTATTTTATCCATCTGGCGTTAACTTCTTTGGCCCTAACTATTCGATCTTCTGGACCAACGCCCCGGAGTGAAGCCTAGGTCGCACGGAATGTAGAAATGACCATCAGTTTCACTATGGTTGCAATTATTCCTGTTATACGATGGAATAACTGTTCTACTTTTATTTTACTTTATGCTTCTGGCGTTGACTTGTAGGGCCCTAGCTATTCGATCTGGTGGAACAACGCCATTGAGTGAAGCCTATCTTGCCCGAAACGTAGAAATGACCAGTACTTTCACACTGGTTGCAATTATGCATGCTATACGATGGAAAGACTGTTGTATTTTTATTATACTTTATGCTTCTGGCGTTGACTTCTTAGGCCATAACTATTCGATCTGGTGGAACAACGCCCTATACCGAAACATAGGTTGCCCGGAACGTAGAAATGACCATACCTTTCACACTCGTTGCAATCATTCGTTTTATACGATGGAAAAACTGTTGTATTTATATTGTATTTTATGCTTCTGGCGTTGACTTCTTCGGCACTAACTCTTCGATCTGGTGGAACAATGCCTTAGAGTTAAGTCTAGGATGACCGAAACGTCGAAATGGTCATTAGTTTCACACTGGTTGCTATTATTCCGCTTATACGATGGAAAAGCTGTTGTATTTATATCGTATTTTATGCATCGGGCGTTGACTTCTTAGGCCCTAACTATTCGATCTGGTGGAGAAACGCCATAGGGTGAAACGTAGATTGCCCGGAACGTAGAAATGACCATTACTTTCGCAATGTCTGCAATTATTCCTGTTATACTATGTAAAAACTGTTCCATTTTTACTGTATTTTCTGCTTCTGGCTTTGACGTCTATGGTCGTAGCTATTCGATCTGGTGGAACAACGCCCTAGAGTGAAGCCTAGGTTTCCGAGAACGTAGAAATGACCATAACTTTCACTCTGGTAACAATTGTTCGTTTTATACAATGGAAAAGCTGTTGTATTTATTTTGTATTTTATGCTTCTGGCGTTGACTTCTTAAGCCCTATCTATTGGATCTGGTGGACCAGCGCCCTAGAGTGATGTCTAGGTTGCCCGGAACGTAGAAATGACCATAACATTCACACTGGTTACAATTATACGTTTTATACGATGGAAAAGCTGTTGTATTTATATTGCATTTTATGCTTCTGGCGTTGACTTCTCAGGCCCTAACTATTCGATGTGGTGGAACAACGCCCTAGTGTGAAACCTGGGTTGCCCGGATCGTAGGAATGAATATCACTTTCACACTGGTTGCAATTATTCGTGTTAGACGATGGAAAAACTGTTGCATTTTTATTGTATTTTATGCTCCTGGTGCTGACTTCTTAGGCCCTAACTATTCGATCTGGTGGATCAACGCCTCAGATTTATATCTAGGATGCCCGGAACGTAGAAATGGCCGTCACTTTCACACTGGTTGCAATTATTCGTTTTATACGATGGAAAAGCTGTTGTATTTATATTGTATTTTATGCTTCCGGAGATGACTTCCAAGGCCCTAACTCTACGATCTGGTGGAGCAATGCTTCAGAGTGAAGCCTAGGTTGCCTGGAACGTGGAAATGGCCACCACTTTCACACTGGTTGCAATTATTCCTGTTATACGATGGAAAAACTGTTGTATTTATATCGTATTTTATGCTTCTGGCGTTGACTTCTTAGGCCCCAACTATTCCATCTGGTGGAACAACGCCCTAGAGTAAAGCCCAGGTTGCGCGGAACGTAGAAATGACCATAACTTTCACACTGGTCGCAATTATTTGTTTTATACAATGGAAAAACTGCTCTATTTATTTTGTATTTAATGCTTCTGGCGTTGGCTTCTTAGGCCCTAACTATTCCATCTGGTGGAACAACGACCTAGGGTAAAGCCCAGATTGCGCGGAACGTAGAAATGACCATAACTTTCACACTGGTAGCAATTTTTCGTTTTATACGATGGAAAAACTGTTTTATTTATTTTATATTTTAAGCTTCGGGCGTTGACTTCTAAGGCCCTAACTATCCGATCTGGTGGAGCAACGCCCTCGAGTGAAGCCTAGGCTGCCCGGAACGTAGAAATGACCATAACTTCCACACTGGTTGCAATTATTCGTTTTATACGATGGAAAAGCTGTTGTATTTATATCGTTCTTTATGCGTCTGGCGTTGGCTTCTTAGGCCCTAACTATTCGATCTGTTGGAGCAACGCCCTAGGGTGAAGCCTAGGTTGCCCGGAACGTAGAAATGACCATAACTTTCACACTGGTAGCAATTATTCGTTTTATACAAAGGAAAACCTGTTCGATTTATTTTGTATTTTATGTTTCGGGCGATGACTTCTAAGGCCCTAACTGTTTGATCTGATGGACCAACGCCCTAGAATGAAGCCTAGGTTGCCCGGAACGTAGAAATGACCATATCTTTCACACTGGTTGCAATTATTAATTTATTCGATGCCAAAGCTGTTGTATTTATATTGTATTTTATGCTTCTGGCATTGACTTCTTAGGCCCCAACTATTCGATCTGGAGGAGCAATGCCTCAGAGTTAAGTCTAGGTTGCCCGAAACGCCGAAATGATCATTACTTTCACGCTTATTGCAATTATTCCTGTGATACGATGAAAAGACTGTTGTATTTTTATTGTATCTTATGCTCCTGGCGTTGACTTCTAAGGCGCTAACTATTCGATCTGGTGGAGCAACGCCCTAGAGTGAAACCTACGTTGCCCGGAACGTAGAAATGACCATTACATTCACACTGGTTACAATTATTCCTGTTATACGATGGAAAAACTGTTGTATTTTTATTGTTTTCTATGCTTCTGGCGTTTAATTCTAAGTCGCTAGCTATTCGATCTGGCGGAGCAACGACCTAGTGTGAAGCCTAGGTTGCCCGGAACGTAGAAATGACAATTACTTTCACACTGTTTGGTATTATTCATTTTGTACGATGGAAAAGCTGTTGTATTTATATTGTATTTTATGCCTCTGGCGTTGACTTCTAAGGCCGTAGCTATTAGATGTGGTGGAGCAACGCCCTAGAGTGACGCCTAGGTTGCCCGGAACGTAGAAATGACCATTACTTTCACAATGTTTGCAATTACTCATTTTATACGATGGAAAAACTTTTATACTTATATTGTTTTTTATTCTTCTGGCGTTGACTTCTTAGGCCCTAACTATTCAATCTGGTGGAACAACGCCCTAGAGTGAAGACTAGGTTGACCGGAACATGGAAATGACCATTACATTCACACTGGTTACAATTATTCCTGTTATACGATGGAAAAACTGTTGTATTTTTATTGTTTTCTATGCTTCTGGCGTTTAATTCTAAGTCGCTAGCTATTCGATCTGGTGGAGCAACGACCTAGTGTGAAGCCTAGGTTGCCCGGAACGTAGAAATGACAATTACTTTCACACTGTTTGGTATTATTCATTTTGTACGATGGAAAAGCTGTTGTATTTATATTGTATTTTATGCTTCTGGCGTTGACTTCTTACGACCTAACTATTTGATCTGGTGGAGCGCCGCCCTAGAGTGAAGCCTAGGCTGCCCGGAACGTAGAACATACCATTACCTTCACACTGGTTGCAATTATTCCTGTTATACGATGTAAAAACTGTTGCACCTTTATTGTACTTTATGCTTCTGGCGTTGACTTCATAGGCCCTAACTATTCGATCTGGTGGAACAACGCCCTAGGGTGAAGCCTAGGTTGCCGGGAAAGTAGAAATGACTATAACTTTTACACTGGTTGCTATTATTCGTTTTATACGATGGAAAAACTGTTATACTATTATTGTATTTTATGCTTCTGGCGTTGACTTCTTAGGCCCTAACTATTCGATCTGTTGGAGCAACACCCTAGGGTGAAGCCTAGGATGCCCGGAACGTAGAAATGACCATAACTTTCACACGGGTAGCAATTATTCGTTTTATACAATGGAAAACCTGTTCGATTTATTTTGTATTTTATGTTTCGGGCGTTGACTTCTAAGGCCCTAACTGTTTGATCTGGTGGACCAACGCCCTAGAGTGAAGCCTAGGTTGCTCGGAACGTAGAAACGACCATTACCTTCAAACTGTTTGCAATTATTTATTTTATACGATGGCAAAGCTGTTGTATTTATATTGTATTTTATGCTTCCGGCGTTAACTTCAAAGGCCGTAGCTATCAGATGTGGAGCAGCAACGCCCCAGAGTGACGCCTAGGTAGCCCGGCACGTAGAAATGACCATTACTTTCACAATGTTTGCAATTATTCATTTTATACGATGGTAAACTGTTGTACTTATATTGCATTTTATTCTTCTGGCGTTGACTTCTTAGGCCCTAACTATTCGATCTGGTGGAACAACGCCCTAGAGTGAAGCCTAGGTTGCCCGGAAGGTAGAAATGACCATAACTTTCACACTGGTAGCAATTATTCGTTTTATACATGGAAGAACTGTTCTATTTATTTTGTATTTTATGCTTCTGGCGTTGACTTCTAAAGCCCTAACTATTCGATCTGGTGGTACAACGCCCTAGAGTGAAACCTAGGTTGCCCGGAACGTAGAAATGACCATCACTTTCACACTGGTTGCAATTATTCCTGTTATACGATGGAAAAACACTTGTATATTTATCGTATTTTATGCTTCGGGCGTTGACTTCTATGGCCCTACCTATTCGATCTGGTGGAGCAACACCCTACAGTGAAGCCTAGTTTGTCCGGAACGTAGATATGACCATAACCTTCACACAGATTGTAATTATTCGGTTTATACGATTGAAAGGCAGTTGTATTTATTTTGTAGTTTATGCTTCTGGCGTTGAGGTCCAAGGCCCTAACACTTCGACCTGGTGGAGCAATGCCTCAGAGTTAAGTCTAGGTTGCCCGAAACGACGAAATGATCGTTACTTTCATAATGGTTGCAATTATTCATGCTATACGGTTGAAGAACTGTTGCATTTTTATTGTATTTTCTGCTTCTGTATTTGAATTCTAAGGTCCTAGCTATTCGATCTGGTGGGGCAACGTCCAAGAGTGAAGCGTATGTTGCCCGGAACGTAGAAATGACCATAACTTTCACACTGGGTGCAATTATTCGTTTTATACGATGGAAAAGCTATTGTATTTATATTGTATTTTATGCTTCTGGCGTTGACTTCTTAGGCCCTAACTATTCGATCTTGTGGAGCAATGCCTCAGAGTTAAGTCTAGGATGCCCGAAACGTCGAAATGATCGTTACTTTCACACTGGTTGCAATTATTCATGTTATACGATTGAAGAGTTGTTGCTTTTTTATTGTATTTTCTGCTTCTGTATTTGAATTCTAAGGTCCTAGCTATTCGATCTGGTGGAGCAACGCCCAAGAGTGATGCCTAGGTTGCCCGGAACGTAGAAATGACCATTACCTTCACGCTTGCTGCAATTATTCCTGTTATACGATGAAAAAACTGTGGTATTTTTATTGCATTTTATGCTTCAGGCGTTGACTTCTACGGCCGCAGCTATTCGATGTGGCGGAGTAACGCCCTAGAGTGAAACCTGGGTTACCCGGATCGTAGAAATGACCATCACTTTCACACTGGTTGCAATTATACCTGTTATACGATGGTAAAACTGTTGTATCTTTATTGTACTGTACGCATCAGGCGATGACTTCTAAGGCCCAAACTATTCGATCTGGTGTTACAACGCCCTGGAGCGAAGCCTAGGTTGCCCGGAACGTACAAATGACCATAACTTTCACCCTGGGTGCAATTATTCGTTCTATACGATGGAAAAGCTATTGTATTTATATTGTATTTTATGCTTCTGGCGTTGACTTCTTAGGCACTAACTATTCGATCTTGTGGAGCAATGCCTCAGAGTTAATTCTAGGATGCCCGAAACGTCGAAATGATCGTTACTTTCACACTGGTTGCAATTATTCATGCTGTACGATTGAAGAACTGTTGCACTTTTATTGTATTTTCTGCTTCTGTATTTGAATTCTAAGGCCCTAACTATTGGATCTGGTGTAGCAACGCACTAGGGTGATGCCTAGGTTGCCCGGAACGTGGAAATGATCATAGCTTTCACACTGGTTGCTATTATTCGTTTTATACGATGGAAAAACTGTTATATTTATATTGTATTTTATGCTTCTGGCGTTGACTTCTTACGCTCTAACTATTCGATCTGGAGGAACAACGCCACAGAGTGAAGCCTAGGTTGCCCGGAACGTAGAAATGACCATAGCTTTCACACTGGTTGCTATTATTCGTTTTATACGATGGAAAAACTGTTATATTTATATTGTATTTTATGCTTCTGGCGTTGACTTCTTAGGCTCTAACTATTCGATCTGGAGGAACAACGCCCCAGAGTGAAGCCTAGGTTGCCCGGAACGTAGAAATGACCATCACTTTCACACTGGTTGCAATAATTCCTGTTATACGATGGAAAAACTCTTGTATATTTATTGTATTTAATGCTTGGGGCGTTGACTTCTATGGCCCTACCTATTCGATCTGGTGGAGCAACGCCCTAGGGTGAAGCCTGGGTTGCCCGGAACGTAGAAATGACCAACTCTTTCACACTGGTAGCAATTATTCGTTTAATACATGGAAAATCTGTTCTATTTATTTTGTATTTTATGCTTCGGGCGTTGACTTCTAAGCCCCTATCTCGTCGATTTGGTGGAGCATCGCCCTAGAGTGTAGCCTAGGTTGCCCGGAACGTACAAATGACCATCACTTTCACACTGGTTGCAATTATTCCTGTTATACGATGGAAAAACTCTTTTATATTTATCGTGTTTTTGGCTTCGGGCGTTGACTTCTATCTATTCGATCTGGTGGAGCAACACCCTACAGTGAAGGCTAGGTTGTCCGGAACGTAGATATGACCATAACCTTCTCACAGATTGCAATTATTCGTTTTACACGATTGAAAGGCTGTTGTATTTATTTTGTAGTTTATGCTTCTGGCGTTGAATTCCAAGGCCCTAACACTTCGACCTGGTGGAGCAATGCCTCAGAGTTAAGTCTAGGATGCCCGAAACGTCTAAATGATCATTAATTTCTCACTGGTTGCAACTATTCATGCTATACGATGGAAAAACTGTTGCATTTTTATTGTTTTTTCTGCTTCTGGCTTTGACTTCTAAGGTCCTAGCTATTCGATTTGGTGGAGCAAGGCCTCAGAGTTAAGCCTAGGATGCCCGGAACGTAGAAATGACCATCACTTTCACACTGGTTGCAATTATTCCTGTTATACGATGGAAAAACTGTTGCATCTTAATTGTATTTTATGCTTGGGCGTTGACTTCTATGGCCCTACCTATTCGATCTGGTAGAGCAACACCCTACAGTGAAGCCTAGGTTGCCCGGAACGTAGAAATGACCATAACTTTCACACTGGTAGCAATTATCCGTTTTATACATGGAAGAACTGTTCTATTTATTTTGTATTTTATGCTTCTGGCGTTGACTTCTAAAGCCCTAACTATTCGATCTGGTGGTACAACGCCCTAGAGTGAAACCTAGGTTGCCCGGAACGTAGAAATGACCATCACTTTCACACTGGTTGCAATTATTCCTGTTATACGATGGAAAAACACTTGTATATTTATCGTATTTTATGCTTCGGGCGTTGACTTCTATGGCCCTACCTATTCGATCTGGTGGAGCAACACCCTACAGTGAAGCCTAGTTTGTCCGGAACGTAGATATGACCATAACCTTCACACAGATTGTAATTATTCGGTTTATACGATTGAAAGGCAGTTGTATTTATTTTGTAGTTTATGCTTCTGGCGTTGAGGTCCAAGGCCCTAACACTTCGACCTGGTGGAGCAATGCCTCAGAGTTAAGTCTAGGTTGCCCGAAACGACGAAATGATCGTTACTTTCATAATGGATGCAATTATTCATGCTATACGGTTGAAGAACTGTTGCATTTTTATTGTATTTTCTGCTTCTGTATTTGAATTCTAAGGTCCTAGCTATTCGATCTGGTGGGGCAACGTCCAAGAGTGAAGCGTATGTTGCCCGGAACGTAGAAATGACCATAACTTTCACACTGGGTGCAATTATTCGTTTTATACGATGGAAAAGCTATTGTATTTATATTGTATTTTATGCTTCTGGCGTTGACTTCTTAGGCCCTAACTATTCGATCTTGTGGAGCAATGCCTCAGAGTTAAGTCTAGGATGCCCGAAACGTCGAAATGATCGTTACTTTCACACTGGTTGCAATTATTCATGTTATACGATTGAAGAGTTGTTGCTTTTTTATTGTATTTTCTGCTTCTGTATTTGAATTCTAAGGTCCTAGCTATTCGATCTGGTGGAGCAACGCCCAAGAGTGATGCCTAGGTTGCCCGGAACGTAGAAATGACCATTACCTTCACGCTTGCTGCAATTATTCCTGTTATACGATGAAAAAACTGTGGTATTTTTATTGCATTTTATGCTTCAGGCGTTGACTTCTACGGCCGCAGCTATTCGATGTGGCGGAGTAACGCCCTAGAGTGAAACCTGGGTTACCCGGATCGTAGAAATGACCATCACTTTCACACTGGTTGCAATTATACCTGTTATACGATGGTAAAACTGTTGTATCTTTATTGTACTGTACGCATCAGGCGATGACTTCTAAGGCCCAAACTATTCGATCTGGTGTTACAACGCCCTGGAGCGAAGCCTAGGTTGCCCGGAACGTACAAATGACCATAACTTTCACCCTGGGTGCAATTATTCGTTCTATACGATGGAAAAGCTATTGTATTTATATTGTATTTTATGCTTCTGGCGTTGACTTCTTAGGCACTAACTATTCGATCTTGTGGAGCAATGCCTCAGAGTTAATTCTAGGATGCCCGAAACGTCGAAATGATCGTTACTTTCACACTGGTTGCAATTATTCATGCTGTACGATTGAAGAACTGTTGCACTTTTATTGTATTTTCTGCTTCTGTATTTGAATTCTAAGGCCCTAACTATTGGATCTGGTGTAGCAACGCACTAGGGTGATGCCTAGGTTGCCCGGAACGTGGAAATGATCATAGCTTTCACACTGGTTGCTATTATTCGTTTTATACGATGGAAAAACTGTTATATTTATATTGTATTTTATGCTTCTGGCGTTGACTTCTTACGCTCTAACTATTCGATCTGGAGGAACAACGCCACAGAGTGAAGCCTAGGTTGCCCGGAACGTAGAAATGACCATAGCTTTCACACTGGTTGCTATTATTCGTTTTATACGATGGAAAAACTGTTATATTTATATTGTATTTTATGCTTCTGGCGTTGACTTCTTAGGCTCTAACTATTCGATCTGGAGGAACAACGCCCCAGAGTGAAGCCTAGGTTGCCCGGAACGTAGAAATGACCATCACTTTCACACTGGTTGCAATAATTCCTGTTATACGATGGAAAAACTCTTGTATATTTATTGTATTTAATGCTTGGGGCGTTGACTTCTATGGCCCTACCTATTCGATCTGGTGGAGCAACGCCCTAGGGTGAAGCCTGGGTTGCCCGGAACGTAGAAATGACCAACTCTTTCACACTGGTAGCAATTATTCGTTTAATACATGGAAAATCTGTTGTATTTATTTTGTATTTTATGCTTCGGGCGTTGACTTCTAAGCCCCTATCTCGTCGATTTGGTGGAGCATCGCCCTAGAGTGTAGCCTAGGTTGCCCGGAACGTACAAATGACCATCACTTTCACACTGGTTGCAATTATTCCTGTTATACGATGGAAAAACTCTTTTATATTTATCGTGTTTTTGGCTTCGGGCGTTGACTTCTATCTATTCGATCTGGTGGAGCAACACCCTACAGTGAAGGCTAGGTTGTCCGGAACGTAGATATGACCATAACCTTCTCACAGATTGCAATTATTCGTTTTACACGATTGAAAGGCTGTTGTATTTATTTTGTAGTTTATGCTTCTGGCGTTGAATTCCAAGGCCCTAACACTTCGACCTGGTGGAGCAATGCCTCAGAGTTAAGTCTAGGATGCCCGAAACGTCTAAATGATCATTAATTTCTCACTGGTTGCAACTATTCATGCTATACGATGGAAAAACTGTTGCATTTTTATTGTTTTTTCTGCTTCTGGCTTTGACTTCTAAGGTCCTAGCTATTCGATTTGGTGGAGCAAGGCCTCAGAGTTAAGCCTAGGATGCCCGGAACGTAGAAATGACCATCACTTTCACACTGGTTGCAATTATTCCTGTTATACGATGGAAAAACTGTTGCATCTTAATTGTATTTTATGCTTGGGCGTTGACTTCTATGGCCCTACCTATTCGATCTGGTAGAGCAACACCCTACAGTGAAGCCTAGGTTGCCCGGAACGTAGAAATGACCATAACTTTCACACTGGTAGCAATTATCCGTTTTATACATGGAAGAACTGTTCTATTTATTTTGTATTTTATGCTTCTGGCGTTGACTTCTAAAGCCCTAACTATTCGATCTGGTGGTACAACGCCCTAGAGTGAAACCTAGGTTGCCCGGAACGTAGAAATGACCATCACTTTCACACTGGTTGCAATTATTCCTGTTATACGATGGAAAAACACTTGTATATTTATCGTATTTTATGCTTCGGGCGTTGACTTCTATGGCCCTACCTATTCGATCTGGTGGAGCAACACCCTACAGTGAAGCCTAGTTTGTCCGGAACGTAGATATGACCATAACCTTCACACAGATTGTAATTATTCGGTTTATACGATTGAAAGGCAGTTGTATTTATTTTGTAGTTTATGCTTCTGGCGTTGAGTTCCAAGGCCCTAACACTTCGACCTGGTGGAGCAATGCCTCAGAGTTAAGTTTAGGTTGCCCGAAACGACGAAATGATCGTTACTTTCATAATGGATGCAATTATTCGTGCTATACGGTTGAAGAACTGTTGCATTTTTATTGTATTTTCTGCTTCTGTATTTGAATTCTAAGGTCCTAGCTATTCGATCTGGTGGGGCAACGTCCAAGAGTGAAGCCTATGTTGCCCGGAACGTAGAAATGACCATAACTTTCACACTGGGTGCAATTATTCGTTTTATACGATGGAAAAGCTATTGTATTTATATTGTATTTTATGCTTCTGGCGTTGACTTCTTAGGCCCTAACTATTCGATCTTGTGGAGCAATGCCTCAGAGTTAAGTCTAGGATGCCCGAAACGTCGAAATGATCGTTACTTTCACACTGGTTGCAATTATTCATGCTGTACGATTGAAGAACTGTTGCACTTTTATTGTATTTTCTGCTTCTGTATTTGAATTCTAAGGCCCTAACTATTGGATCTGGTGTAGCAACGCACTAGCGTGATGCCTAGGTTGCCCGGAACGTAGAAATGACCATAGCTTTCACACTGGTTGCTATTATTCGTTTTATACGATGGAAAAACTGTTATATTTATATTGTATTTTATGCTTCTGGCGTTGACTTCTTAGGCTCTAACTATTCGATCTGGAGGAACAACGCCCCAGAGTGAAGCCTAGGTTGCCCGGAACGTAGAAATGACCATAGCTTTCACACTGGTTGCTATTATTCGTTTTATACGATGGAAAAACTGTTATATTTATATTGTATTTTATGCTTCTGGCGTTGACTTCTTAGGCTCTAACTATTCGATCTGGAGGAACAACGCCCCAGAGTGAAGCCTAGGTTGCCCGGAACGTAAAAATGACCATCACTTTCACACTGGTTGCAATAATTCCTGTTATACGATGGAAAAACTCTTGTATATTGATTGTATTTAATGCTTGGGGCGTTGACTTCTATGGCCCTACCTATTCGATCTGGTGGAACAACGCCCTAGGGTGAAGCCTGGGTTGCCCGGAACGTAGAAATGACCAACTCTTTCACACTGGTAGCAATTATTCGTTTTATACATGGAAAATCTGTTCTATTTATTTTGTATTTTATGCTTCGGGCGTTGACTTCTAAGGCCCTATCTCTTCGATTTGGTGGAGCAACGCCCTAGAGTGTAGCCTAGGTTGCCCGGAACGTACAAATGACCATCACTTTCACACTGGTTGCAATTATTCCAGTTATACGATGGAAAAACTCTTTTATATTTATCGTGTTTTTGGCTTCGGGCGTTGACTTCTATGGCACTACCTATTCGATCTGGTGGAGCAACACCCTACAGTGAAGGCTAGGATGTCCGGAACGTAGATATGACCATAACCTTCTCACAGGTTGCAATTATTCGTTTTACACGATAGAAGGACTGTTGTATTTATTTTGTAGTTTATGCTTCTGGCGTTGAATTCCAAGGCCCTAACACTTCGACCTGGTGGAGCAATGCCTCAGAGTTAAGTCTAGGATGCCCGAAACGTCGAAATGATCATTAATTTCTCACTGGTTGCAACTATTCATGCTATACGATGGAAAAACTGTTGCATTTTTATTGTTTTTTCTGCTTCTGGCTTTGACTTCTAAGGTCCTAGCTATTCGATCAGGTGAGGCCACGTCCAAGAGGGAAGCCTATGTTGCCCGGAACGTAGAAATGACCATAACTTTCACCCTGGGTGCAATTATTCGTTTTATACGATGGAAAAGCTATTGTACTTATATTGTATTTTATGCTTCTGGCGTTGACTTCTTAGGCCCTAACTATTCGATCTTGTGGAGCAATGCCTCGGAGTTAATTCTAGGATGCCCGAAACGTCGAAATCATCGTTACTTTCACACTGGTTGCAATTATTCATGCTGTACGATTGAAGAACTGTTGCACTTTTATTGTACTTTCTGCTTCTGTATTTGAATTCTAAGGCCCTAACTATTGGATCTGGTGTAGCAACGCACTAGGGTGAAGCCTAGGTTGCCCGGAACGTGGGAATGACCATAACTTTCACACTGTTTTCCATTATTCGTTTTATACGATGGAAAAGCTGTTGTATTTATGTCGTATTTTATGCTTCTGGCGTTGACATCTTAGGCCCCAGCTATTCCATCTGGTGGAGCAGCGCCCTATGGTGCAGCCTAGGTTGCCCGGAACGTAGAAATGATCATAACTTTCACACTGGAAACAATTATTGATTTTATACATGGAACAGCTGTTCTATTTATTTTGTATTTTATGCTTCTGGCGTTGACTTCTTAGGCCCTAACTATTCCATCTGGTGGAGCAACGCCCTAGACTGAAACCTAGGTTACCCGGAACGTAGAAATGACCAGTACTTTCACACTGGTTGCAGTTATTCCTGTTATACGATGGAAAAACTGTTGCACCTTTATTGTATTTTATGCATGTGGCGTTGACATTTATGGCCCTAACTATTCGATCTGGTGTAGCAAGGCCCTAGAGTGAAGCCTAGGTTGCTCGGAACGTAGAAATGACCATAACTTTCGCACTGGTTGCCATTATTCGTTTTCTACGATGGAAAAGCTGTTGTATTTATGTCGTATTTTATGCTTCTGGCGTTGACATCTTAGGCCCCAGTTATTCCATCTGGTGGAGCAACGCCCTATGGTGCAGCCTAGGTTGCCCGGAACGTAGAAATGATCATAACTTTCACACTGGAAACAATTATTCATTTTATACATGGAACAGCTGTTCTATTTATTTTGTATTTTATGCTTCTGGCGTTGACTTCTTAGGCCCTAACTATTCCATCTGGTGGAGCAACGCCCTAGAGTGAAACCTAGGTTACCCGGAACGTAGAAATGACCAGTACTTTCACACTGGTTGCAGTTATTCCTGTTATACGATGGAAAAACTGTTGCACCTTTATTGTATTTTATGCTTCTGGCGTTGACTTTTTAGGCCCTAATTATTCCATCTGGTGGAACAACGCCCTAGGGTGAAGCCTAGGTTGCCGGAACGTAGAAATGACCATAACTTTCACACTGGTAGCAATTATTCGTTTTACACATGGAAAAACTGTTCTATTTTTTTGTATTTTATGCTTCGGGCGTTGACTTCTAAGGCCCTAGCTATTCGATCTCGTCGAGCAACGCCCTAGAGTGAAACCTAGGTTACCCGGAACGTAGAAATGACCAGTACTTTCACACTGTTTGCAGTTATTCCTGTTGTATGATGGAAAAACTGTTGTATTTATTTTGTAGTTTAAGCTGCTGGCGTTGACTTCTAAGGCCCTAACTCTTGGATCTGGTGGAGCAACGCCTCAGAGTTAAGTCTAGTATGCCCGAAATGTCGATATGATCATTACTTTCGCCCTGGTTGCAATTAGTCATGCTATACGATGGAAAAACTGCTGCATTTTTCTTGTCTTTTGTGCTTCTGGCGTTGACTTCTAAGGCCGTAGCTATTAGACATGATGGAGCGACGCCCTAGAGTGACGCCTAGGTTACCCGGAACGTAGAAATGACCAGTACTTTCACACTGGTTGCAGTTACTCCTGTTATACGATGGAAAAACTGCTGCATTTTTCTTGTATTTTGTGCTTCTGGCGTTGACTTCTAAGGCCGTAGCTATTAGATATGATGGAGCAACGCCCTAGAGTGACGCCTAGGTTACCCGGAACGTAGAAATGACCATTACTTTCACACGGTTTGCAATTATTCATTTTATACGATGGAACAACTGTTGTATTTATATTGTATTTTATGCTTCTGGCGTTGACTTCTAAGGCCCTAACTATCCGATCTGGTGGAGCAACGCCCAAGAGTGATGCCTAGGTTGCCCGGAACGTAGAAATGACCATTACCTTCACGCTTGCTGCAATTATTCCTGTTATACAATGAAAAAACTGTTGTATTTTTATTGCATTTTATGCTTCAGGCGTTGACTTCTACGGCCGTAGCTATTCGATGTGGCGCAGTAACGCCCTAGAGTGAAACCTGGGTTACCCGGATCGTAGAAATGACCATCACTTTCACACTGGTTGCAATTATTCCTGTTATACGATGGTAAAACTGTTGTATTTTTATTGTACTGTATGCATCAGGCGATGACTTCTAAGGCCCAAACTATTCGATCTGGTAGAACAACGCCCTGGAGCGAAGCCTAGGTTGCCCGGAACGTACAAATGACCATAACTTTCACACTGGTAGCAATTATTCGTTTTATACATGGAAAAACTGTTCTACTTATTCTGTATTTTATGCTTCTGGCGTTGACTTCCAAGGCCCTACCTATTCGATCTGGCGGAGCAACACCCTACAGTGAAGCCTAGGTTGCTCGGAACGTAGAAATGACCATTACCTTCACACTGTTTGCAATAATTCATTTTATACGATGGCAAAGCTGTTGTACTTGTATTGTATTTTATGCTTCTGGCGTTGACTTATAAGGCCCTATCTCTTCGATTTGGTGGAGCAAGGCCTCAGAGTTAAGCCTAGGATGCCCGGAACGTAGAAATGACCATCACTTTCACACTGGTTGCAATTATTCCTGTTATACGATGGAAAAACTCTTTTATATTTATCGTGTTTTTGGCTTCGGGCGTTGACTTCTATGGCCCTACCTATTCGATCTGGTGGAGCAACACCCTACAGTGAAGCCTAGGTTGTCCGGAACGTAGATATGACCATAACCTACTCACAGGTTGCAATTATTCGTTTTACACGATTGAAAGACTGTTGTATTTATTTTGTAGTTTATGCTTCTGGCGTTGAATTCCAAGGCCCTAACACTTCGACCTGGTGGAGCAATGCCTCAGAGTTAAGTCTAGGATGCCCGAAACGTCGAAATGATCATTAATTTCTCACTGGTTGCAACTATTCATGCTGTGCGATTGAAGAGCTGTTGCACTTTTATTGTATTTTCTGCTTCTGTATTTGAATTCTAAGGCCCTAACTATTGGATCTGGTGTAGCAACGCACTAGGGTGATGCCTAGGTTGCCCGGAACGTGGGAATGACCATAACTTTCACACTGTTTGCCATTATTCGTTTTATACGATGGAAAAGCTGTTGTATTTATATCGTATTTTATGCTTCTGGCGTTGACATCTTAGGCCCCAGCTATTCCATCTGGTGGAACAACGCCCTACAGTGAAGCCTAGGTTGCACAGACCGAAGATATGACCATCACTTTCACACTGGTTGCAATAATTCCTGTTATACGATGGAAAGACTCTTGTATATTTATTGTATTTAATGCTTGGGGCGTTGACTTCTATGGCCATACCTATTCGATCTGGTGGAACAAATCCCTAGGGTGAAGCCTCGGTTGCCGGGAACGTAGAAATGACCATAGCTTTCACACTGATAGCAATTATTCGTTTTATACGATGGAAAAGCTGTAGTATTTATATCGTATTTTATGCTTCTGGCGTTGACTTCTTAGGCCCTAACTATTCCATCTGGTGGAACAACGCCCTGGAGTGAAGCCTAGGTTGCCCGGAACGTAGAAATGACCATAACTTTCACACTGGTAGCAATTATTCGTTTTATACATGGAAAAACTGTTCTATTTATTTTGTATTTAATGCTTCTGGCGTTGACTTCTAAGGCCCTACCGATTCGATCTGGCGGTGCAACACCCTACAGTGAAGCCTAGGTTGCTCGGAACGTAGAAATGACCATTAGCTTCACACTGTTTGCAATAATTCATTTTATACGATGGCAGTGCTGTTGTATTTATATTGTATTTTATGCTTCTGGCGTTGACTTCTAAGGCCCTATCTCTTCGATTTGGTGGAGCAACGCCACAGAGTTAAGCCTAGGATGCCCGAAACGTCGAAATGGTCATTACTTTCGCACTGGTTGCAATTAGTCATGCTATACGATGGAAAATCAGTTGCATATTTATTGTATCTTATGCTTCTGGCGTTGACTTCTAAGGCCGTAGCTTGTAGCTGTGGTGGAGCAACGCCCCAGAGTGACGCCTAGGTTGCCCGGCACGTAGAAATGATCATTACTTTCACAATGTTTGCAATTATTCATTTTATACGATGGTAAACTGTTGTACTTATATTGCATTTTATTCTTCTGGCGTTGAGTTCTCAGTCCCTACCTATGCGATCTGCTGGAGCAACGCCATAGAGTGAAACCAAGGTTGCCCGGAACGTAGAAATTACCATAACTTTCAAACTGGTAGCAATTATTCGTTTTATACGATGGAACAACTGTTCTATTTATTTTGTATTTTATGCATCGGGCGTTGACTTCTAAGGCCCTAACTATTCAATCTGTTGGAGCAACGCCCTAGGGTGAAGCATAGGTTGCCCGGAAAGTAGAAATGACGTTAACTTTCACACTGGTTGCTATTATTCGTTCTATACGATGGAAAAACTGTTATATTTATATTGTATTTTATGCTTCGGGCGTTGACTTCTAAGGCCCTAGCTGTTTGATCTGGTGGAGCAACGCCCTAGAGTCAAGCCGAGGTTGCCCGGAACGTAGAAATGACCATAACTTTCACACTAGTTGCTATTATTCGTTTTATACAATGGAAAAACTGTTCTATTTATTTTGTATTTTATGCTTCGGGCGTTGACTTCTAAGGCCCTAACTGTTTGATCTGGTGGAGCAACGCCCTAGTGTGAAGCCTAGGTTGCCCGGACCGTAGAAGTGACCATAACTTTCACACTGGTTGCTATTATTCGTTCTATACGATGGAAAAACTGTTATATTTATATACTATCTTATGATTCTAGCGTTGACTTCTTAGGCCCTAACAATTCAATCTGGTGGAACAACGCCCTAGTGTGAAGCCTAGGTTGCCTGGAACGTACAAATGACTATCACTTTCACACGGGTTGCAATTATTCCTGTTATAGGACGGAAAGACTGTTGTATTTTTATTGTATTTTATGCTTCAGGCGTTGACTTCTGAGGCCGTTGCTATTCGATGTAGTGGAAGAACGCCATAGAGTGAAGCCTAGGTTGCGCGGAACGTAGAAATGACCATAACTTTCATACTGGTTGCAATTATTCGTTTAATACGATGGAAAAACTGTTGTATTTATATTGTATTTAATGCTTCTGGCGTTGACTTCTAAGGCACTAACTATTCGATCTGGTGGAGCAACGCTCTAGAGTGAAGCCTAGGTTACCCGAAACGTAGAAATGACCATCACTTTCAAACTGGTTGCAATTATTCCTTTTATATGATGGAAAAACTGTTGTATTTATATTGTATTTTATGCTTCGGGCGTTGACTGCTAAGGCCCTAACTATTCAATCTGTTGGATCAACGCCCTAGAGTGAAGCCTAGGTTGCTCGGAATGTAGAAATGACCATAACATTCACACTGGTTGAAATTATTCGCTTAATACGATGGAAAAGCTGTTGCATCTTTATTGTATTTTATGATTCTGGCGTTGACTTCTAAGGCCCTAACTATTCGATCTGGTGGACCAACGCGCTAGGGTGTAGCCTAGGTTGCCCGGAAAGTAGAAATGACCATAGCTTTTACACTGGTAGCAATTATTCGTTTTATACAATGGAAAAACTGTTCTATTTATTTTGTATTTTATGCTTCGGGCGTTGACTTCTAAGCCCCTAACTGTTTGATCTGGTGGAGCAACGCCCTGGGCGTGAAGCCTAGGTTGCCCGCAACGTAGAAATGACCATAATTTCACACTGGTTGCTATTATTCTTTCTATACGATGGAATAACTGTTATATTTATATTGTATCTTATGCTTCTGGCGTTGACTTCTTAGGCCCTAACAATTCGATCTGGTGGAACAACGCAATAGAGTGATGCCTAGGTTTCCTGCAACGTACAAATGACTATCACTTTCACAAGGGTTGCAATTATTCCTGTTATAGGATGGAAAGACTGTTGTATTTTTATTGTATTTTATGCTTCTGGCGTTGCCTTCTTAGGCCCTAACTGTTCGATCTGGTGGAACAACGCCCTAGAGTGAAGCCTAGGATACCCGGAACGTAGAAATGACCAGTACTTTCACACTGTTTGCAGTTATTCCTGCTATACGATGGAAAAACTGTTGCATCTTTATTGAATTTTATGCTTCTGGCGTTGACTTCTAAGGCCCTAACTATTCTATCTGGTGGATCAACGCCCTAGAGAGAAGCCTAGGTTGCTCCGAATGTAGAAGTGACCATAACATTCACACTGGTTGAAATTGTTCGTTTTATAGGATGGAAAAACTGTTATATTTATATTGTATTTTATGCTTCTGGCGTTGTCTTCTTAGGCCGTAACTATTCGATCTGGTGGAGCAACGCCCTGGAGTGAAGCCTAGGTTGCGCGGAACGTAGAATTGGCCATCACTTTCAAACTCGTTGCAATTATTCCTGTTAGATGATGAAAACACTGTTGTATTTTTATTGCATCTTATGCTTCGGGCGTTGACTTCTGAGGCCCTAACTATTCGATCTGGTGGATCACCGCCCTAGAGTGAAGCCTAGGTTGCCCGGAACGTAGAAATGACCCTCACTTTCAAACTGGTTGCAATTATTCCTGTCATATGATGGAAAAACTGTTGTATTTTTATTGCATTTTATGCTTCGGGCATTGACTTCTAAGGTCCTAACTATTCAATCTGTTGGAGCAACGCCCTAGGATGAAGCCTATGTTGCGCGGAAAGTAGAAATGACAATAACTTTCACACTGGGTGCAATTATTCGTTTTATACGATGGAAAAGCTGTTGCATCATTATTGTATTTTATGCTTCTGTCGTTGACGTCTAAGGCCGTAGCTATTAGATGTGGTGGAGCTACGCACTAGAGTGACGCCTAGGTTGCCCGGAACGTGGAATGACCATTACTTTCGCAATGTTTGTGATTATTCATTTTATACGATGGAAAAACTGTTGTACTTATATTGTATTTTATGCTTCTGGCGTTGACTTCTAAGGCCCTAACTATTCGATCTGGTGGAGCAACGCGCTAGAGTGAAGCCTAGGTTGCCTGGAACGTACAAATGACCATCACTTTCACACGGGTTGCAATTATTCCTGTTATAGGACGGAAAGACTGTTGTATTTTTATTGTACTTTATGCTTCAGGCGTTGACTTCTGAGGCCGTTGCTATTCGATGTAGTGGAAGAACGCCATAGAGTGAAGCCTAGGTTGCGCGGAACGTAGAAATGACCATAACATTCATACTGGTTGCAATTATTCGTTTACTACGATGGAAAAACTGTTGTATTTATATTGTATTTAATGCTTCTGGCGTTGACTTCTAAGGCACTAACTATTCGATCTGGTGGAGCAACGCTCTAGAGTGAAGCCTAGGTTGCCCGGAACGTAGAAATGACCATCACTTTCAAACTGGTTGCTATTATTCCTGTTATATGATGGAAAAACTGTTGTATTTATATTGTATTTTATGCTTCGGGCGTTGACTGCTAAGGCCCTAACTATTCAATCTGTTGGATCAACGCCCTAGAGTGAAGCCTAGGTTGCCCGGAAAGTAGAAATGACCATAGCTTTTACACTGGTAGCAATTATTCGTTTTATACAATGGAAAAACTGTTCTATTTATTTTGTATTTTATGCTTCGGGCGTTGACTTCTTAGGCCCTAACTGTTTGATCTGGTGGAGCAACGCCCTAGGCGTGAAGCCTAGGTTGCCCGGAACGTAGAAATGACCATAAATTTCACACTGGTTGCTATTATTCTTTCTATACGATGGAGTAACTGTTATATTTATATTGTATCTTATGCTTCTGGCGTTGACTTCTTAGGCCCTAACAATTCGATCTGGTGGAACAACGCCCTAGAGTGAAGCCTAGGTTGCCTGGAACGTACAAATGACCATCACCCTCACACGGGTTGCAATTATTCCTGTTATAGGATGGAAAGACTGTTGTATTTTTATTGTATTTTATGCTTCAGGCGTTGACTTATGAGGCCGCAGCTATTCGATGTGGTGGAAGAACGCCATAGAGTGAAGCCTAGGTTGCCCGGAACGTAGAAATGAACATAACTTTCACACTGGTAGCAATTATTCGTTTTATAGAATGGAAAAGCTGTTCTATTTATTATGTATTTTATGCTTCGGGCATTGACTTCTTTGGCCCTACCTATTGGATCTGGTGGAGCAACACCCTACAGTCAAGCCTAGGTTGCCCGGAACGTAGAAATGACCATAACATTCACACCCGTTGCAATTATTCATGCTATACGATCGAAAAACTGTTGCATTTTTATTGTATTTTATGCTTCTAGCGTTGACTTCTAAGGCCGTAGCTACTAAATGTGGTGGAGTGGCGCCCTAGAGTGACGCCTAGGTTGCCTGGAACGTAGAAATGACCATCACTTTCACACTGTTTGCAATTATTCCTTTTATACGATGGTAAAACTGTTGTATTTTTATTGTACTGTATGCATCAGGCGATGACTTCCAAGGCCCTACCTATTCGATCTGGCGGAGCAACACACTACAGTGAAGCCTAGGTTGCTCGGAACGTAGAAATGACCATTACCTTCACACTGTTTGCAATAATACATTTTATACGATGGCAAAGCTGTTGTATTTATATTGTATTTTATGCTTCTGGCGTTGACTTCTAAGGCCCTATCTCTTCGATTTGGAGGAGCAAGGCCTCAGAGTTAAGCCTAGGATGCCCGGAACGTAGAAATGACCATCACTTTCACACTGGTTGCAATTATTCCTGTTATACGATGGAAAAACTGTTGCATCTTTATTGTATTTTATGCTTGGGCGTTGACTTCTATGTCCCTACCTATTCGATCTGGTAGAGCAACACCCTACAGTGAAGCCTAGGTTGCACGGACCGAAGATATGAACATAACCTTCACACAGGTTGCAATTATTCATTTTATACGATGGAAAAGCTGTTGTATTTATATCGTATTTTATGCTTCTGGCGCTCACTTCTTAGGCCCTAACTATTCCATCTGGTGGAACAACGCCCTAGGGTGAAGCCTCGGTTGCCCGGAACGTAGAAATGACCATAGCTTTCACACTGGTAGCAATTATTCGTTTTATACGATGGAAAAGCTGTAGTATTTATATCGTATTTTATGCTTCTGGCGTTGACTTCTTTGGCCCTAACTATTGCATCTGGTGGAACAACGCCCTGGAGTGAACCCTAGGTTGCCCGGAACGTAGAAATGACCATAACTTTCACACTGGTAGCAATTATTCGTTTTACACATGGAAAAACTGTTCTATTTATTTTGTATTTTATGCTTCTGGCGTTGACTTCTAAGGCCCTACCGATTCGATCTGGCGGAGCAACACCCTACAGAGAAGCCTAGATTGCTCGGAACGTAGAAATGACCATTAGCTTCACACTGTTTGCAATAATTCATTTTATACGATGGCAGAGCTGTTGTATTTATATTGTATTTTATGCTTCTGGCGTTGACTTCTAAGGCCCTATCTCTTCGATTTGGTGGAGCAACGCCACAGAGTTAAGCCTAGGATGCCCGAAACGTCGAAATGGTCATTACTTTCGCACTGGTTGCAATTAGTCATGCTATACGATGGAAAATCAGTTGCATATTTATTGTATCTTATGCTTCTGGCGTTGACTTCTAAGGCCGTAGCTTGTAGCTGTGGTGGAGCAACGCCCCAGAGTGACGCCTAGGTTGCCCGGCACGTAGAAATGACCATTACTTTCACAATGTTTGCAATTATTCATTTTATACGATGGTAAATTGTTGTACTTATATTGCATTTTATTCTTCTGGCGTTGACTTGTTAGGCCCTAACTATTCGATCTGGTGGAACAACGCCCTAGAGTGAAGCCTAGGTTGCCCGGAACGTAGAAATGACCATAACTTTCACACTGGTAGCAATTATCCGTTTTATACATGGAAGAACTGTTCTATTTATTTTGTATTTTATGCTTCTGGCGTTGACTTCTAAAGCCCTAACTATTCGATCTGGTGGTACAACGCCCTAGAGTGAAACCTAGGTTGCCCGGAACGTAGAAATGACCATCACTTTCACACTGGTTGCAATTATTCCTGTTATACGATGGAAAAACACTTGTATATTTATCGTATTTTATGCTTCGAGCGTTGACTTCTATGGCCCTACCTATTCGATCTGGTGAAGCAACACCCTACAGTGAAGCCTAGTTTGTCCGGAGCGTAGATATGACCATAACCTTCACACAGATTGTAATTATTCGGTTTATACGATTGAAAGGCAGTTGTATTTATTTTGTAGTTTATGCTTCTGGCGTTGAGTTCCAAGGCCCTAACACTTCGACCTGGTGGAGCAATGCCTCAGAGTTAAGTCTAGGTTGCCCGAAACGACGAAATGATCGTTACTTTCATAATGGTTGCAATTCGTCGTGCTATACGGTTGAAGAACTGTTGCATTTTTATTGTATTTTCTGCTTCTGTATTTGAATTCTAAGGTCCTAGCTATTCGATCTGGTGGGGCAACGTCCAAGAGTGAAGCCTATGTTGCCCGGAACGTAGAAATGACCATAACTTTCACACTGGGTGCAATTATTCGTTTTATACGATGGAAAAGCTATTGTATTTATATTGTATTTTATGCTTCTGGCGTTGACTTCTTAGGCCCTAACTATTCGATCTTGTGGAGCAATGCCTCAGAGTTAAGTCTAGGATGCCCGAAACGTCGAAATGATCGTTACTTTCACACTGGTTGCAATTATTCATGTTATACGATTGAAGAGTTATTGCTTTTTTATTGTATTTTCTGCTTCTGTATTTGAATTCTAAGGTCCTAGCTATTCGATCTGGTGGAGCAACGCCCAAGAGTGATGGCTAGGTTGCCCGGAACGTAGAAATG
Source organism: Calliopsis andreniformis (assembly GCF_051401765.1). Taxonomy (NCBI): domain Eukaryota; kingdom Metazoa; phylum Arthropoda; class Insecta; order Hymenoptera; family Andrenidae; genus Calliopsis; species Calliopsis andreniformis. The sequence continues at coordinate 3,679,346 of NW_027480436.1, read as the reverse complement.
ACCATTACCTTCACGCTTGCTGCAATTATTCCTGTTATACGATGAAAAAACTGTGGTATTTTTATTGCATTTTATGCTTCAGGCGTTGACTTCTACGGCTGCAGCTATTCCATGTGGCGGAGTAACGCCCTAGAGTGAAACCTGGGTTACCCGGATCGTAGAAATGACCATCACTTTCACACTGGTTGCAATTATTCCTGTTATACGATGGTAAAACTGTTGTATTTTTATTGTACTGTATGCATCAGGCGATGACTTCTAAGGCCCAAACTATTCGATCTGGTGTTACAACGCCCTGGAGCGAAGCCTAGGTTGCCCGGAACGTACAAATGACCATAACTTTCACACTGGTAGCAATTATTCGTTTTATACATGGAAAAACTGTTCTACTTATTCTGTATTTTATGCTTCTGGCGTTGACTTCCAAGGCCCTACCTATTCGATCTGGCGGAGCAACACCCTACAGTGAAGCCTAGGTTGCTCGGAACGTAGAAATGACCATTACCTTCACACTGTTTGCAATAATTCATTTTATACGATGGCAAAGCTGTTGTATTTATATTGTATTTTATGCTTCTGGCGTTGACTTCTAAGGCCCTATCTCTTCGATTTGGTGTAGCAAGGCCTCAGAGTTAAGCCTAGGTTGCCCGGAACGTAGAAATGGCCATCACTTTCACACTGGTTGCAATTATTCCTGGTATACGATGGAAAAACTCTTTTATATTTATCGTGTTTTTGGCTTCGGGCGTTGACTTCTATGGCCCTACCTATTCGATCTGGTGGAGCAACACCCTACAGTGAAGCCTAGGTTGTCCGGAACGTAGATATGACCATAACCTTCTCACTGGTTGCAATTATTCGTTTTACACGATTGAAAGACTGTTGTATTTATTTTGTAGTTTATGCTTCTGGCGTTGACTTCTTAGGCACTAACTATTCGATCTTGTGGAGCAATGCCTCAGAGTTAATTCTAGGATGCCCGAAACGTCGAAATGATCGTTACTTTCACACTGGTTGCAATTATTCATGCTGTACGATTGAAGAACTGTTGCACTTTTATTGTATTTTCTGCTTCTGTATTTGAATTCTAAGGCCCTAACTATTGGATCTGGTGTAGCAACGCACTAGGGTGATGCCTAGGTTGCCCGGAACGTAGAAATGACCATAGCTTTCACACTGGTTGCTATTATTCGTTTTATACGATGGAAAAACTGTTATATTTATACTGTATTTTATGCTTCTGGCGTTGACTTCTTAGGCTCTAACTATTCGATCTGGAGGAACAACGCCCCAGAGTGAAGCCTAGGTTGCCCGGAACGTAGAAATGACCATAGCTTTCACACTGTTTTCCATTATTCGTTTTATACGATGGAAAAGCTGTTGTGTTTATGTCGTATTTTATGCTTCTGGCGTTGACATCTTAGGCCCTAGCTATTCGATCTGGAGGAACAACGCCCCCGAGTGAAGCCTAGGTTGCCCGGAACGTAGAAATGACCATCACTTTCACACTGGAAACAATTATTCATTTTATACATAGAACAGCTGTTCTATTTATTTTGTATTTTATGCTTCTGGCGTTGACTTCTTAGGCCCTAACTATTCCATCTGGTGGAGCAACGCCCTAGAGTGAAACCTAGGTTACCCGGAACGTAGAAATGACCAGTACTTTCACACTGGTTGCAGTTATTCCTGTTATACGATGCAAAAACTGTTGCACCTTTATTGTATTTTATGCATGTGGCGTTGACATCTATGGCCCTAACTATTCGATCTGGTGTAGCAAGGCCCTAGAGTGAAGCCTAGGTTGCTCGGAACGTAGAAATGACCATAACTTTCGCACTGGTTGCCATTATTCGTTTTCTACGATGGAAAAGCTGTTGTATTTATGTCGTATTTTATGCTTCTGGCGTTGACATCTTAGGCCCCAGTTATTCCATCTGGTGGAGCAACGCCCTATGGTGCAGCCTAGGTTGCCCGGAACGTAGAAATGACCATTACCTTCACGCTTGCTGCAATTATTCCTGTTATACGATGAAAAAACTGTTGTATTTTTATTGCATTTTATGCTTCAGGCGTTGACTTCTACGGCCGTAGCTATTCGATGTGGCGCAGTAACGCCCTAGAGTGAAACCTGGGTTACCCGGATCGTAGAAATGACCATCACTTTCACACTGGTTGCAATTATTCCTGTTATACGATGGTAAAACTGTTGTATTTTTATTGTACTGTATGCATCAGGCGATGACTTCTAAGGCCCAAACTATTCGATCTGGTAGAACAACGCCCTGGAGCGAAGCCTAGGTTGCCCGGAACGTACAAATGACCATAACTTTCACACTGGTAGCAATTATTCGTTTTATACATGGAAAAACTGTTCTACTTATTCTGTATTTTATGCTTCTGGCGTTGACTTCCAAGGCCCTACCTATTCGATCTGGCGGAGCAACACCCTACAGTGAAGCCTAGGTTGCTCGGAACGTAGAAATGACCATTACCTTCACACTGTTTGCAATTATGCGTTTTATACGATGGAACAACTGTTCTATTTATTTTGTATTTTATGCATCGGGCGTTGACTTCTAAGGCCCTAACTATTCAATCTGTTGGAGCAACGCCCTAGGGTGAAGCATAGGTTGCCCGGAAAGTGGAAATGACGTTAACTTTCACACTGGTTGCTATTATTCGTTCTATACGATGGAAAAACTGTTATATTTATATTGTATTTTATGCTTCGGGCGTTGACTTCTAAGGCCCTAGCTGTTTGATCTGGTGGAGCAACGCCCTAGAGTCAAGCCTAGGTTGCCCGGAACGTAGAAATGACCATAACTTTCACACTAGTTGCTATTATTCGTTTTATACAATGGAAAAACTGTTCTATTTATTTTGTATTTTATGCTTCGGGCGTTGACTTCTAAGGCCCTAACTGTTGGATCTGGTGGAGCAACGCCCTAGTGTGAAGCCTAGGTTGACCGGACCGTAGAAGTGACCATAACTTTCACACTGGTTGCTATTATTCGTTCTATACGATGGAAAAGCTGTTATATTTATATACTATCTTATGATTCTAGCGTTGACTTCTTAGGCCCTAACAATTCAATCTGGTGGAACAACGCCCTAGAGTGAAGCCTAGGTTGCCTGGAACGTACAAATGACCATCACTTTCACACGGGTTGCAATTATTCCTGTTATAGGACGGAAAGACTGTTGTATTTTTATTGTATTTTATGCTTCAGGCGTTGACTTCTGAGGCCGTTGCTATTCGATGTAGTGGAAGAACGCCATAGAGTGAAGCCTAGGTTGCGCGGAACGTAGAAATGACCATAACTTTCATACTGGTTGCAATTATTCGTTTAATTTGATGGAAGAACTGTTGTACTTATATTTTTTTTATGCTGCTGGCGTTCACTTCTTAGGCCCTAACTGTTCGATCTGGTGGAACAACGACCTGGGGTGAACCCTAGGTTGCCCGGAACCTAGAAATGACCATAGCTTTCCTACTGGTTGCAATTATTCGTTTTGTATGATGGAAAATCTGTTGTATTTATATTGTATTTTATGCATCTGGTGTTCACTTCTTAGGCCCTAACTATTCGATCTGGTGGAACAACGCCCTATGGTGAAGCCTAGGTTGTGCGGAACGTAGAAATGACCATAACCTTCACACCGGTAGCAATTCTTCGTTTTACACGATGGAAAAACTGTTCTATTTATTTTGTATTTTATGCATCGGGCGTTGACTTCTAAGGCCCTAACTATTCAATCTGTTGGAGCAACGCCCTAGGGTGAAGCCTAGGTTGCCCGGAGCGTAGAAATGTCTATAACTTTCACACTGGTTGCTATTATTCGTTTTATACAATGCAAAAACTGTTCTATTTATTTTGTATTTTATGCTTCGGGTGTTGACTTCTAAGGCCCTAACTGTTTGATCTGGTGGAGCAACGCCCTAGAGTGAAGCCTAGGTTGCCCGGAACGTAGAAGTGACCATCACTTCCATACTGGTAGCAATTATACGTTTTATACGATGGAAAAACTGTTGTGCTTATATTGTATTTTATGCTTCTGGCGTTCACTTCGTAGCCCCTAACTATTCGATCTGGTGGAACAACGCCCTAGAGTGAAGCCTAGGTTGCCTATAACGTAGAAATGACCATCACTTTCACAAGGGTTGCAATTATTCCTATTATAGGATGGAAAGACGATTGTATTTTTATTGTATTTTATACTTCGGGCGTAGACTTCTATGGCCCTACCTATTCTATCTGGTGGAGCAACACCCTACAGTGTAGCCAAGGTTGCCTGGAACGTACAAATGACCATCACTTTCACACGGGTTGCAATTATTCCTGTTATAGGACGGAAAGACTGTTGTATTTTTATTGTATTTTATGCTTCAGGCGTTGACTTCTGAGGCCCTAACTATTCGATCTGGTGGAGCACCGCCCTAGAGTGAAGCCTAGGTTGCCCGGAACGTAGAAATGACCATAACTTTCACACTGGTCGCAATTATTTGTTTTATACAATGGAAAAACTGCTCTATTTATTTTGTATTTAATGCTTCTGGCGTTGTCTTCTTAGGCAGTAACTATTCGATCTGGTGGAGCAACGCCCTAGAGTGAAGCCTAGGTTGCCCGGAACGTAGAAATGACGTTAACTTTCATACTGGTTGCAATTATTCGTTTTATACGATGGAAAAACAGTTCTATTTATTTTGTATTTTATGCTTCGGGCGTTGACTTCTAAGGCCCTAACTGTTTGATCTGGTGGAGCAACGCCCTAGGGTGAAGCCTAGGTTGACCGGAACGTAGAAATGACCATAACTTTCACAACGGTAGCAATTATTCGTTTTACGCGATGGAAAAACTGTTCTATTTATTTTGTATTTTATGCATCGGGCGTTGACTTCTTAGGCCCTAACAATTCGATCTCGTGGAACAACGCCCTAGAGTGAAGCCTAGGTTGCTGGAACGTACAAATGACCATCACTTTCACACGGGTTGCAATTATCCCTGATACAGGACGGAAAGACTGTTGTATTTTTACTGTATTTTATGCTTCAGGCATTGACTTCTGAGGCCGTTGCTATTCGATGTAGTGGAAGAACGCCATAGAGTGAAGCCTAGGTTGCCCGGAACGTAGAAGTGACCATAACTTTCATACTGGTTGCAATTATTCGTTTTGTACGTTGGAAAAACTGTTGTATTTATATTGTATTTTATGCTTCTGGCGGTGACTTCTAAGGCACTAACTGTTCGATCTGGTGGAGCAACGCCCTAGCGTGAAGCCTAGGTTGCGCGGAACGTAGAAATGACCATCACTTTCAAACTGGTTGCAATTATTCCTGTTATATGATGGAAAAACTGTTGTAATTATATTGTATTTTATGCTTCGGGCGTTGACTGCTAAGGCCCGAACTATTCAATCTGTTGGAGCAACGCCCTAGAGTGAAGCCTAGGTTGCCCGGAACGTAGAAATGACCATCACTTTCAAACTGGTTGCAATTATTCCTGTTATATGATGGAAAAACTGTTGTATTTAAATTGTATCTTATGCTTCTGGCGTTGACTTCTTCGGCCCTAACAATTCAATCTGGTGGAACAACGCCCTAGAGTGAAGCCTAGGTTGCCTGGAACGTACAAATGACCATCACCCTCACACGGGTTGCAATTATTCCTGTTATAGGATGGAAAGACTGTTGTATTTTTATTGTATTTTATGCTTCAGGCGTTGACTTATGAGGCCGCAGCTATTCGATGTGGTGGAAGAACGCCATAGAGTGAAGCCTAGGTTGCCCGGAACGTAGAAATGACCATAACTTTCATACTGGTTGCAATTATTCGTTTTATATGATGGAAGAACTGTTGTATTTATATTGTATTTTATGCTGCTGGCGTTCACTTCTTAGGCCCTAACTATTCGATCTGGTGGAACAACTACCTGGGGTGAAGCCTAGGTTGCCCGGAACGTAGAAATGACCATAACTTTCACAACTGGTTGCTATTATTCGTTTTATACGTTGGAAAAACTGTTATATTTATATTGCATTTTATGCTTCTGGCGTTGCCTTCTTAGGCCCTAACTGTTCGATCTGGTGGAAGAACGCCCTAGAGTGAAGCCTAGGTTACCCGGAACGTAGAAATGACCATAACTTTCATAGCGGTAGCAATTATTCGTTTTACACGATGGAAAAACTGTTCTATTTATTTTGTATTTTATGCATCGGGCGTTGACTTCTAAGGCCCTAACTATTCAATCTGTTGGAGCAACGCCCTAGGGTGAAGCATAGGTTGCCCGGAAAGTAGAAATGACGTTAACTTTCACACTGGTTGCTATTATTCGTTCTATACGATGGAAAAACTGTTATATTTATATTGTATTTTATGCTACGGGCGTTGACTGCTAAGGCCCTAACTATTCAATCTGTTGGATCAACGCCCCAGAGTGAAGCCTAGGTTGCTCGGAATGTAGAAATGACCATAACATTCACACTGGTTGAAATTATTCGCTTAATACGATGGAAAAGCTGTTGCATCTTTATTGTATTTTATGATTCTGGCGTTGACTTCTAAGGCCCTAACTATTCGATCTGGTGGAGCAACGCCCTAGGGTGTAGCCTAGGTTGCCCGGAAAGTAGAAATGACCATAGCTTTTACACTGGTAGCAATTATTCGTTTTATACAATGGAAAAACTGTTCTATTTATTTTGTATTTTATGCTTCGGGCGTTGACTTCTAAGGCCCTAACTGTTTGATCTGGTGGAGCAGCGCCCTAGGCGTGAAGCCTAGGTTGCCCGCAACGTAGAAATGACCATAATTTCACACTGGTTGCTATTATTCTTTCTATACGATGGAATAACTGTTATATTTATATTGTATCTTATGCTTCTGGCGTTGACTTCTTAGGCCCTAACAATTCGATCTGGTGGAACAACGCCCTAGAGTGATGCCTAGGTTTCCTGCAACGTACAAATGACTATCACTTTCACAAGGGTTGCAATTATTCCTGTTATAGGATGGAAAGACTGTTGTATTTTTATTGTATTTTATGCTTCTGGCGTTGCCTTCTTAGGCCCTAACTGTTCGATCTGGTGGAACAACGCCCTAGAGTGAAGCCTAGGTTGCTCCGAATGTAGAAGTGACCATAACATTCACACTGGTTGAAATTGTTCGTTTTATAGGATGGAAAAACTGTTATATTTATATTGTATTTTATGCTTCGGGCGTTGACTTCTAAGGCCCTAGCTGTTTGATCTGGTGGAGCAACGCGCTAGAGTCAAGCCTAGGTTGCCCGGAACGTAGAAATGACCATAACATTCACACCCGTTGCAATTATTCATGCTATGCGATCGAAAAACTGTTGCATTTTTATTGTATTTTATGCTTCTAGGGTTGACTTCTAAGGCCGTAGCTACTAAATGTGGTGGAGTAGCGCCCTAGAGTGACGCCTAGGTTGCCTGGAACGTAGAAATGACCATTACTTTCACAATGTCTCCAATTATTCATTTTATACGATGGAAAAACTGTTGCACTTACATTGTATTTTATTCTTATGGCGTTGAGTTCTAAGTCCCTAGCTATGCGATTTGCTGGAGCAACGCCATAGAGTGAAACCAAGGTTGCCCGGAACGTAGAAATTACCATAACTTTCAAACTGGTAGCAATTATTCGTTTTATACGATGGAACAACTGTTCTATTTATTTTGTATTTTATGCATCGGGCGTTGACTTCTAAGGCCCTAACTATTCAATCTGTTGGAGCAACGCCCTAGGGTGAAGCATAGGTTGCCCGGAAAGTAGAAATGACGTTAACTTTCACACTGGTAGCTATTATTCGTTCTATACGATGGAAAAACTGTTCTATTTATTTTGTATTTTATGCTTCGGGCGTTGACTTCTAAGGCCCTAACTGTTTGATCTGGTGGAGCAACGCCCTAGTGTGAAGCCTAGGTTGCCCGGACCGTAGAAGTGACCATAACTTTCACACTGGTTGCTATTATTCGTTCTATACGATGGAAAAACTGTTATATTTATATACTATCTTATGATTCTAGCGTTGACTTCTTAGGCCCTAACAATTCAACCTGGTGGAACAACGCCCTAGAGTGAAGCCTAGGTTGCCTGGAACGTACAAATGACCATCACTTTCACACGGGTTGCAATTATTCCTGTTATAGGACGGAAAGACTGTTGTATTTTTATTGTATTTTATGCTTCAGGCGTTGACTTCTGAGGCCGTTGCTATTCGATGTAGTGGAAGAACGCCATAGAGTGAAGCCTAGGTTGCGCGGAACGTAGAAATGACCATAACTTTCATACTGGTTGCAATTATTCGTTTAATACGATGGAAAAACTGTTGTATTTATATTGTATTTAATGCTTCTGGCGTTGACTTCTAAGGCACTAACTATTCGATCTGGTGGAGCAACGCTCTAGAGTGAAGCCTAGGTTGCCCGGAACGTAGAAATGACCATCACATTCAAACTGGTTGCAATTATTCCTGTTATATGATGGAAAAACTGTTGTATTTATATTGTATTTTATGCTTCGGGCGTTGACTGCTAAGGCCCTAACTATTCAATCTGTTGGATCGACGCCCTAGAGTGAAGCCTAGGTTGCTCGGAATGTAGAAATGACCATAACATTCACACTGGTTGAAATTATTCGCTTAATACGATGGAAAAGCTGTTGCATCTTTATTGTATTTTATGATTCTGGCGTTGACTTCTAAGGCCCTAACTATTCGATCTGGTGGACCAACGCCCTAGGGTGTAGCCTAGGTTGCCCGGAAAGTAGAAATGACCATAGCTTTTACACTGGTAGCAATTATTCGTTTTATACAATGGAAAAACTGTTCTATTTATTTTGTATTTTATGCTTCGGGCGTTGACTTCTAAGGCCCTAACTGTTTGATCTGGTGGAGCAACGCCCTGGGCGTGAAGCCTAGGTTGCCCGCAACGTAGAAATGACCATAATTTCACACTGGTTGCTATTATTCTTTCTATACGATGGAATAACTGTTATATTTATATTGTATCTTATGCTTCTGGCGTTGACTTCTTAGGCCCTAACAATTCGATCTGGTGGAACAACGCCCTAGAGTAATGCCTAGGTTTCCTGCAACGTACAAATGACTATCACTTTCACAAGGGTTGCAATTATTCCTGTTATAGGATGGAAAGACTGTTGTATTTTAATTGTATTTTATGCTTCTGGCGTTGCCTTCTTAGGCCCTAACTGTTCGATCTGGTGGAACAACGCCCTAGAGTGAAGCCTAGGTTACCCGGAACGTAGAGATGACCAGTACTTTCACACTGTTTGCAGTTATTCCTGCTATACGATGGAAAAACTGTTGCATCTTTATTGAATTTTATGCTTCTGGCGTTGACTTCTAAGGCCCTAACTATTCTATCTGGTGGATCAACGCCCTAGAGTGAAGCCTAGGTGTCACCGAATGTAGAAATGACCATAACATTCACACTGGTTGAAATTGTTCGTTTTATACGATGGAAAAACTGTTATATTTATATTGTATTTTATGCTTCTGGCGTTGTCTTCTTAGGCCGTAACTATTCGATCTGGTGGAGCAACGCCCTGGAGTGAAGCCTAGGTTGCGCGGAACGTAGAATTGGCCATCACTTTCAAACTCGTTGCAATTACTCCTGTTAGATGATGGAAACACTGTTGTATTTTTATTGCATTTTATGCTTCGGGCGTTGACTTCTGAGGCCCTAACTATTCGATCTGGTGGAGCACCGCCTTACAGTGAAGCCTAGGTTGCCCGGAACGTAGAAATGACCCTCACTTTCAAACTGGTTGCAATTATTCCTGTCATACGATGGAAAAACTGTTGTATTTTTATTGCATTTTATGCTTCGGGCATTGACTTCTAAGGTCCTAACTATTCAATCTGTTGGAGCAACGCCCTAGGGTGAAGCCTAGGTTGCGCGGAAAGTAGAAATGACAATAACTTTCACACTGGGTGCAATTATTCGTTTTATACGATGGAAAAGCTGTTGCATCATTATTGTATTTTATGCTTCTGTCGTTGACGTCTAAGGCCGTAGCTATTAGATGTGGTGGAGCAACGCACTAGAGTGACGCCTAGGTTGCCCGGAACGTAGAAATGACCATCACTTTCACACGGGTTGCAATTATTCCTGTTATAGGATGGAAAGACTGTTGTATTTTTATTGTATTTTATGCTTCAGGCGTTGACTTCTGAGGCCGTAGCTATTCGATGTGGTGGAAGAACGCCATAGAGTGAAAGCCTAGGTTGCCCGGAACGTAGAAATGACCATAGCTTTCATACTGGTTGCAATTATTCGTTTAATTTGATGGAAGAACTGTTGTACTTATATTTTTTTTATGCTGCTGGCGTTCACTTCTTAGGCCCTAACTGTTCGATCTGGTGGAACAACGACCTCGGGTGAACCCTAGGTTGCCCGGAACCTAGAAATGACCATAGCTTTCCTACTGGTTGCAATTATTCGTTTTGTATGATGGAAAATCTGTTGCATTTATATTGTATTTTATGCATCTGGTGTTCACTTCTTAGGCCCTAACTATTCGATCTGGTGGAACAACGCCCTATGGTGAAGCCTAGGTTGAGCGGAACGTAGAAATGACCATAACCTTCACACCGGTAGCAATTATTCGTTTTACACGATGGAAAAACTGTTCTATTTATTTTGTATTTTATGCATCGGGCGTTGACTTCTAAGGCCCTAACTATTCAATCTGTTGGAGCAACGCCCTAGGGTGAAGCCTAGGTTGCCCGGAAAGTAGAAATGACGATAACTTTCACACTTGTTGCTATTATTCGTTGTATACGATGGAAAAACTGTCATATTTATATTGTATTTTATGCTTCGGGCGTTGACTTCTAAGGCCCTAGTTGTTTGATCTGGTGGAGCAACGCCCTAGAGTGAAGCCTAGGTTGCCCGGAGCGTAGAAATGGCTATAACTTTCAAACTGGTTGCTATTATTCGTTTTATACAATGCAAAAACTGTTCTATTTATTTTGTATTTTATGCTTCGGGTGTTGACTTCTAAGGCCCTAACTGTTTGATCTGGTGGAGCAACGCCCTAGAGTGAAGCCTAGGTTGCCCGCAACGTAGAAGTGACCATCACTTCCATACTGGTAGCAATTATTCGTTTTATACGATGGAAAAACTGTTGTGCTTATATTGTATTTTATGCTTCTGGCGTTGACTTCTTAGCCCCTAACTATTCGATCTGGTGGAACAACGCCCTAGAGTGAAGCCTAGGTTGCCTATAACGTAGAAATGACCATCACTTTCACAAGGGTTGCAATTATTCCTATTATAGGATGGAAAGACGATTGTATTTTTATTGTATTTTATACTTCGGGCGTAGACTTCTATGGCCCTACCTATTCGATCTGGTGGAGCAACACCCTACAGTGTAGCCAAGGTTGCCTGGAACGTACAAATGACCATCACTTTCACACTGGTTGCAATTATTCCTGTTATAGGACGGAAAGACTGTTGTATTTTTACTGTATTTTATGCTTCAGGCATTGACTTCTGAGGCCGTTGCTATTCGATGTAGTGGAAGAACGCCATAGAGTGAAGCCTAGGTTGCCCGGAAAGTAGAAGTGACCATAACTTTCATACTGGTTGCAATTATTCGTTTTGTACGTTGGAAAAACTGTTGTATTTATATCGTATTTTATGCTTCTGGCGTTGTCTTCTTAGGCCGTAACTATTCGATCTGGTGGAGCAACGCCCTAGAGTGAAGCCTAGGTTGCCCGGAACGTAGAAATGACGTTAACTTTCATACTGGTTGCAATTATTCGTTTTATACGATGGAAAAACTGTTCTATTTATTTTGTATTTTATGCTTCGGGCGTTGACTTCTAAGGCCCTGACTGTTTGATCTGGTGGAGCAGCGCCCTAGAGTGAAGCCTAGGTTGACCGGAACGTAGAAATGACCATAACTTTCACAACGGTAGCAATTATTCGTTTTACGCGATGGAAAAACTGTTCTATTTATTTTGTATTTTATGCATCGGGCGTTGACTTCTTAGGCCCTAACAATTCGATCTGGTGGAACAACGCCCTAGAGTGAAGCCTAGGTTGCTGGAACGTACAAATGACCATCACTTTCACACGGGTTGCAATTATCCCTGATACAGGACGGAAAGACTGTTGTATTTTTACTGTATTTTATGCTTCAGGCATTGACTTCTGAGGCCGTTGCTATTCGATGTAGTGGAAGAACGCCATAGAGTGAAGCCTAGGTTGCCCGGAACGTAGAAGTGACCATAACTTTCATACTGGTTGCAATTATTCGTTTTGTACGTTGGAAAAACTGTTGTATTTATATTGTATTTTATGCTTCTGGCGGTGACTTCTAAGGCACTAACTATTCGATCTGGTGGAGCAACGCCCTAGCGTGAAGCCTAGGTTGCCCGGAACGTAGAAATGACCATCACTTTCAAACTGGTTGCAATTATTCCTGTTATATGATGGAAAAACTGTTGTAATTATATTGTATTTTATGCTTCGGGCGTTGACTGCTAAGGCCCGAACTATTCAATCTGTTGGAGCAACGCCCTAGAGTGAAGCCTAGGTTGCCCGGAACGTAGAAATGACCATCACTTTCAAACTGGTTGCAATTATTCCTGTTATATGATGGAAAAACTGTTGTATTTAAATTGTATCTTATGCTTCTGGCGTTGACTTCTTAGGCCCTAACAATTCAATCTGGTGGAACAACGCCCTAGAGTGAAGCCTAGGTTGCCCGGAACGTAGAAATGACCATCACTTTCAATCTGGTTGCAATTATTCCTGTTATATGATGGAAAAACTGTCTTATTTTTATTGTATTTTATGCTTCTGGCGTTGCCTTCTTAGGCCCTAACTGTTCGATCTGGTGGAACAACGCCCTAGAGTGAAGCCTAGGTTGCTCCGAATGTAGAAGTGACCATAACATTCACACTGGTTGAAATTGTTCGTTTTATAGGATGGAAAAACTGTTATATTTATATTGTATTTTATGCTTCGGGCGTTGACTTCTAAGGCCCTAGCTGTTTGATCTGGTGGAGCCACGCCCTAGAGTCAAGCCTAGGTTGCCCGGAACGTAGAAATGACCATAACATTCACACCCGTTGCAATTATTCATGCTATACGATCGAAAAACTGTTGCATTTTTATTGTATTTTATGCTTCTGGCGTTGACTTCTAAGGCCGTAGCTACTAAATGTGGTGGAGTAGCGCCCTAGAGTGACGCCTAGGTTGCCTGGAACGTAGAAATGACCATTACTTTCACAATGTCTCCAATTATTCATTTTATACGATGGAAAAACTGTTGCACTTACATTGTATTTTATTCTTATGGCGTTGAGTTCTAAGTCCCTAGCTATGCGATCTGCTGGAGCAACGCCATAGAGTGAAACCAAGGTTGCCCGGAACGTAGAAATTACCATAACTTTCAAACTGGTAGCAATTATTCGTTTTATACGATGGAACAGCTGTTCTATTTATTTTGTATTTTATGCATCGGGCGTTGACTTCTAAGGCCCTAACTATTCAATCTGTTGGAGCAACGCCCTAGGGTGAAGCATAGGTTGCCCGGAGAGTAGAAATGACGTTAACTTTCACACTGGTTGCTATTATTCGTTCTATACGATGGAAAAGCTATTGTATTTATATTGTATTTTATGCTTCTGGCGTTGACTTCTAAGGCCCTAACTGTTTGATCTGGTCGAGCAACGCCCTAGTGTGAAGCCTAGGTTGCCCGGACCGTAGAAGTGACCATAACCTTGACACTGGTTGCTATTATTCGTTCTATACGATGGAAAAACTGTTATATTTATATACTATCTTATGATTCTAGCGTTGACTTCTTAGGCCCTAACAATTCAATCTGGTGGAACAACGCCCTAGAGTGAAGCCTAGGTTGCCTGGAACGTACAAATGACCATCACTTTCACACGGGTTGCAATTATTCCTGTTATAGGACGGAAAGACTGTTGTATTTTTATTGTATTTTATGCTTCAGGCGTTGACTTCTGAGGCCGTTGCTATTCGATGTAGTGGAAGAACGCCATAGAGTGAAGCCTAGGTTGCGCGGAACGTAGAAATGACCATAACTTTCATACTGGTTGCAATTATTCGTTTAATACGATGGAAAAACTGTTGTATTTATATTGTATTTAATGCTTCTGGCGTTGACTTCTAAGGCACTAACTATTCGATCTGGTGGAGCAACGCTCTAGAGTGAAGCCTAGGTTGCCCGGAACGTAGAAATGACCATCACTTTCAAACTGGTTGCAATTATTCCTGTTATATGATGGAAAAACTGTTGTATTTATATTGTATTTTATGCTTCGGGCGTTGACTGCTAAGGCCCTAACTATTCAATCTGTTGGATCAACGCCCTAGAGTGAAGCCTAGGTTGCTCAGAATGTAGAAATGACCATAACATTCACACTGGTTGAAATTATTCGCTTAATACGATGGAAAAGCTGTTGCATCTTTATTGTATTTTATGATTCTGGCGTTGACTTCTAAGGCCCTAACTATTCGATCTGGTGGACCAACGCCCTAGGGTGTAGCCTAGGTTGCCCGGAAAGTAGAAATGACCATAGCTTTTACACTGGTAGCAATTATTCGTTTTATACAATGGAAAAACTGTTCTATTTATTTTGTATTTTATGCTTCAGGCGTTGACTTCTAAGGCCCTAACTGTTTGATCTGGTGGAGCAACGCCCTGGGCGTGAAGCCTAGGTTGCCCGCAACGTAGAAATGACCATAATTTCACACTGGTTGCTATTATTCTTTCTATACGATGGAATAACTGTTATATTTATATTGTATCTTATGCTTCTGGCGTTGACTTCTTAGGCCCTAACAATTCGATCTGGTGGAACAACGCCCTAGAGTGATGCCTAGGTTTCCTGCAACGTACAAATGACTATCACTTTCACAAGGGTTGCAATTATTCCTGTTATAGGATGGAAAGACTGTTGTATTTTTATTGTTTTTTATGCTTCTGGCGTTGCCTTCTTAGGCCCTAACTGTTCGATCTGGTGGAACAACGCCCTAGAGTGAAGCCTAGGTTACCCGGAACGTAGAAATGACCAGTACTTTCACACTGTTTGCAGTTATTCCTGCTATACGATGGAAAAACTGTTGCATCTTTATTGAATTTTATGCTTCTGGCGTTGACTTCTAAGGCCCTAACTATTCTATCTGGTGGATCAACGCCCTAGAGTGAAGCCTAGGTTGCTCCGAATGTAGAAGTGACCATAACATTCACACTGGTTGAAATTGTTCGTTTTATAGGATGGAAAAACTGTTATATTTATATTGTATTTTATGCTTCTGGCGTTGTCTTCTTAGGCCGTAACTATTCGATCTGGTGGACCAACGCCCTGGAGTGAAGCCTAGGTTGCGCGGAACGTAGAATTGGCCATCACTTTCAAACTCGTTGCAATTATTCCTGTTAGATGATGGAAACACTGTTGTATTTTTATTGCATCTTATGCTTCGGACGTTGACTTCTGAGGCCCTAACTATTCGATCTGGTGGATCACCGCCCTAGAGTGAAGCCTAGGTTGCCCGGAACGTAGAAATGACCCTCACTTTCAAACTGGTTGCAATTATTCCTGTCATATGATGGAAAAACTGTTGTATTTTTATTGCATTTTATGCTTCGGGCATTGACTTCTAAGGTCCTAACTATTCAATCTGTTGGAGCAACGCCCTAGGGTGAAGCCTATGTTGCGCGGAAAGTTGAAATGACAATAACTTTCACACTGGGTGCAATTATTCGTTTTATACGATGGAAAAGCTGTTGCATCATTATTGTATTTTATGCTTCTGTCGTTGACGTCTAAGGCCGTAGCTATTAGATGTGCTGGAGCTACGCACTAGAGTGACGCCTAGGTTGCCCGGAACGTGGAATGACCATTACTTTCGCAATGTTTGTGATTATTCATTTTATACGATGGAAAAACTGTTGTACTTATATTGTATTTTATGCTTCTGGCGTTGATTTCTAAGGCCCTAACTATTCGATCTGGTGGAGCAACGCGCTAGAGTGAAGCCTAGGTTGCCTGGAACGTACAAATGACCATCACTTTCACACGGGTTGCAATTATTCCTGTTATAGGACGGAAAGACTGTTGTATTTTTATTGTACTTTATGCTTCAGGCGTTGACTTCTGAGGCCGTTGCTATTCGATGTAGTGGAAGAACGCCATAGAGTGAAGCCTAGGTTGCGCGGAACGTAGAAATGACCATAACTTTCATACTGGTTGCAATTATTCGTTTACTACGATGGAAAAACTGTTGTATTTATATTGTATTTAATGCTTCTGGCGTTGACTTCTAAGGCACTAACTATTCGATCTGGTGGAGCAACGCTCTAGAGTGAAGCCTAGGTTGCCCGGAACGTAGAAATGACCATCACTTTCAAACTGGTTGCAATTATTCCTGTTATATGATGGAAAAACTGTTGTATTTATATTATATTTTATGCTTCGGGCGTTGACTGCTAAGGCCCTAACTATTCAATCTGTTGGATCAACGCCCTAGAGTGAAGCCTAGGTTGCTCGGAATGTAGAAATGACCATAACATTCACACTGGTTGAAATTATTCGCTTAATACGATGGAAAAGCTGTTGCATCTTTATTGTATTTTATGATTCTGGCGTTGACTTCTAAGGCCCTAACTATTCGATCTGGTGGAGCAACGCCCTAGGGTGTAGCCTAGGTTGCCCGGAAAGTAGAAATGACCATAGCTTTTACACTGGTAGCAATTATTCGTTTTATACAATGGAAAAACTGTTCTATTTATTTTGTATTTTATGCTTCGGGCGTTGACTTCTAAGGCCCTAACTGTTTGATCTGGTGGAGCAACGCCCTGGGCGTGAAGCCTATGTTGCCCGCAACGTAGAAATGACCATAATTTCACACTGGTTGCTATTATTCTTTCTATACGATGGAATAACTGTTATATTTATATTGTATCTTATGCTTCTGGCGTTGACTTCTTAGGCCCTAACAATTCGATCTGGTGGAACAACGCCCTAGAGTGATGCCTAGGTTTCCTGCAACGTACAAATGACTATCACTTTCACAAGGGTTGCAATTATTCCTGTTATAGGATGGAAAGACTGTTGTATTTTTATTGTATTTTATGCTTCTGGCGTTGCCTTCTTAGGCCCTAACTGTTCGATCTGGTGGAACAACGCCCTAGAGTGAAGCCTAGGTTACCCGGAACGTAGAAATGACCAGTACTTTCACACTGTTTGCAGTTATTCCTGCTATACGATGGAAAAACTGTTGCATCTTTATTGAATTTTATGCTTCTGGCGTTGACTTCTAAGGCCCTAACTATTCTATCTGGTGGATCAACGCCCTAGAGTGAAGCCTAGGTTGCTCCGAATGTAGAAGTGACCATAACATTCACACTGGTTGAAATTGTTCGTTTTATAGGATGGAAAAACTGTTATATTTATATTGTATTTTATGCTTCTGGCGTTGTCTTCTTAGGCCGTAACTATTCGATCTGGTGGAGCAACGCCCTGGAGTGAAGCCTAGGTTGCGCGGAACGTAGAATTGGCCATCACTTTCAAACTCGTTGCAATTATTCCTGTTAGATGATGGAAACACTGTTGTATTTTTATTGCATTTTATGCTTCGGGCGTTGACTTCTGAGGCCCTAACTATTCGATCTGGTGGATCACCGCCCTAGAGTGAAGCCTAGATTGCCCGGAACGTAGAAATGACCCTCACTATCAAACTGGTTGCAATTATTCCTGTCATATGATGGAAAAACTGTTGTATTTTTATTGCATTTTATGCTTCGGGCGTTGACTGCTAAGGCCCTAACTATTCAATCTGCTGGATCAACGCCCTAGAGTGAAGCCTAGGTTGCTCGGAATGTAGAAATGACCATAACATTCACACTGGTTGAAATTATTCGCTTAATACGATGGAAAAGCTGTTGCATCTTTATTGTATTTTATGATTCTGGCGTTGACTTCTAAGGCCCTAACTATTCGATCTGGTGGAGCAACGCCCTAGGGTGTAGCCTAGGTTGCCCGGAAAGTAGAAATGACCATAGCTTTTACACTGGTAGCAATTATTCGTTTTATACAATGGAAAAACTGTTCTATTTATTTTGTATTTTATGCTTCGGGCGTTGACTTCTAAGGCCCTAACTGTTTGATCTGGTGGAGCAACGCCCTGGGCGTGAAGCCTAGGTTGCTCCGAATGTAGAAGTGACCATAACATTCACACTGGTTGAAATTGTTCGTTTTATCGGATGGAAAAACTGTTATATTTATATTGTATTTTATGCTTCTGGCGTTGTCTTCTTAGGCCGTAACTATTCGATCTGGTGGAGCAACGCCCTGGAATGAAGCCTAGGTTGCGCGGAACGTAGAATTGGCCATCACTTTCAAACTCGTTGCAATTATTCCTGCTAGATGATGGAAACACTGTTGTATTTTTATTGCATTTTATGCTTCGGGCGTTGACTTCTGAGGCCCTAACTATTCGATCTGGTGGATCACCGCCCTAGAGTGAAGCCTAGGTTGCCCGGAACGTAGAAATGACCCTCACTTTCAAACTGGTTGCAATTATTCCTGTCATATGATGGAAAAACTGTTGTATTTTTATAGCATTTTATGCTTCGGGCATTGACTTCTAAGGTCCTAACTATTCAATCTGTTGGAGCAACGCCCTAGGGTGAAGCCTAGGTTGCGCGGAAAGTAGAAATGACAATAACTTTCACACTGGGTGCAATTATTCGTTTTATACGACGGAAAAGCTGTTGCATCATTAGTGTATTTTATGCTTCTGTCGTTGACGTCTAAGGCCGTAGCTATTAGATGTGGTGGAGCTTCGCACTAGAGTGACGCCTAGGTTGCCCGGAACGTGGAATGACCATTACTTTCGCAATGTTTGTGATTATTCATTTTATACGATGGAAAAACTGTTGTACTTATATTGTATTTTATGCTTCTGGCGTTGACTTCTAAGGCCCTAACTATTCGATCTGGTGGAGCAACGCGCTAGAGTGAAGCCTAGGTTGCCCGGAACGTAGAAATGACGTTAACTTTCACACTGGTTGCTATTATTCGTTCTATACAATGGAAAAACTATTATATTTATATTGTATTTTATGCTTCGGGCGTTGACTTCTAAGGCCCTAGCTGTTTGATCTGGTGGAGCAACGCCCTAGAGTGAAGCCTAGGTTGACCGGAACGTAGACATGACCATAACTTTCACACTGGTTGCTATTATTCGTTTTATACAATGGAAAAACTGTTCTATTTATTTTGTACTTTATGCTTCGGGCGTTGACTTCTAAGGCCCTAACTGTTTGATCTGGTGCAGCAACGCCCTAGGCGTGAAGCCTAGGTTGCCCGGAACGTAGAAATGACCATAAATTTCAGACTGGTTGCTATTATTCTTTCTATACGATGGAATAACTGTTATATTTATATTGTATCTTATGCTTCTGGCGTTGACTTCTTAGGCCCTAACAATTCGATCTGGTGGAACAACGCCCTAGAGTGATGCCTAGGTTTCCTGCAACGTACAAATGACCATCACTTTCACAAGGGTTGCAATTATTCCTGTTATAGGATGGAAAGACTGTTGTATTTTTATTGTATTTTATGCTTCTGGCGTTGCCTTCTTAGGCCCTAACTGTTCGATCTGGTGGAACAACGCCCTAGAGTGAAGCCTTGGTTACCCGGAACGTAGAAATGACCAGTACTTTCACACTGTTTGCAGTTATTCCTGCTATACGATGGAAAACCTGTTGCATCTTTATTGAATTTTATGCTTCTGGCGTTGACTTCTAAGGCCCTAACTATTCTATCTGGTGGATCAACGCCCTAGAGTGAAGCCTAGGTTGCTCCGAATGTAGAAATGACCATAACATTCACACTGGTTGAAATTGTTCGTTTTATAAGATGGAAAAACTGTTATATTTATATTGTATTTTATGCTTCTGGCGTTGTCTTCTTAGGCCGTAACTATTCGATCTGGTGGAGCAACGCCCTGGAGTGAAGCCTAGGTTCCGCGGAACGTATAATTGGCCATCACTTTCAAACTCGTTGCAATTATTCCTGTTAGATGATGGAAACGCTGTTGTAATTTTATTGCATTTTATGCTTCGGGCGTTGACTTCTGAGGCCCTAACTATTCGATCTGGTGGAGCACCGCCCTAGAGTGAAGCCTAGGTTGCCCGGAACGTAGAAATGACCCTCACTTTCAAACTGGTTGCAATTATTCCTGTCATATGATGGAAAAACTGTTGTATTTTTATTGCATTTTATCCTTCGGGCATTGACTTCTAAGGTCCTAACTATTCAATCTGTTGGAGCAACGCCCTATGGTGAAGCCTAGGTAGCGCGGAAAGTAGAAATGACAATAACTTTCACACTGGGTGCAATTATTCGTTTTATACGATGGAAAAGCTGTTGCATCATTATTGTATTTTATGCTTCTGTCGCTGACGTCTAAGGCCGTAGCTATTAGATGTGGTGGAGCAACGCACTAGAGTGACGCCTAGGTTGCCCGGAACGTGGAATGACCATTACTTTCGCAATGTTTGTAACTATTCATTTTATACGATGGAAAAACTGTTGTACTTATATTGTATTTTATGCTTCTGGCGTTGACTTCTAAGGCCCTAACTATTCGATCTGGTGGAGCAACGCGCTATAGTGAAGCCTAGGTTGCCCGGAACGTAGAAATGACCATAACTTTTACACTGGTAGCAAGTGTTCGTTTTATATCATGGAAAAACTGTTCTATTTATTTTGTATTTTATGCTTCGGGCGTTGACTTCTTAGGCCCTAACTATTCGATCTGGTGGTATAACGCCCTATGGTGAAGCCTAGGTTGACCGGAACCTAGAAATGACCATAACTTTCACAGCGGTAGCAATTATTCGTTTTACACGATGGAAAAACTGTTCTATTTATTTTGTATTTTATGCATCGGGCGTTGACTTCTAAGGCCCTAACTATTCAATCTGTTGGAGCAACGCCCTAGGGTGAAGCCTAGGTTGCCCGGAAAGTAGAAATGACGTTAACTTTCACACTGGTTGCTATTATTCGTTCTATACGATGGAAAAACTGTTGTACTTATATTGTATTTTATGCTTCTGGCGTTGACTTCTAAGGCCCTAACTATTCGATCTGGTGGAGCAACGCCCTAGAGTGAAGCCTAGGTTGCCCGGAACGTAGAAATGACCATAACTTTCATACTGGTTGCAATTATTCGTTTTATACGATGGAAAAACTGTTGTATTTATATTGTATTTAACGCTTCTGGCGTTGACTTCTAAGGCAGTAACTATTCGATCTGGTGTAGCAACGCTCTAGAGTGGAGCCTGGGTTGCCCGGAACGTAGAAATGACCATCACTTTCAAACTGGTTGCAATTATTCCTGTTATATGATGGAAAAACTGTTGTATTTATATTGTATTTTATGCTTCGGGCGTTGACTGCTAAGGCCCTAACTATTCAATCTGTTGGATCAACGCCCTAGAGTGAAGCCTAGGTTGCTCGGAATGTAGAAATGATCATAACATTCATACTGGATGAAATTATTCGTTTAATACGATGGAAAAGGTGTTGCATCTTTATTGTATTTTATGATTCTGGCGTTGACTTCTAAGGCCCTAACTATTCGATCTGGTGGAGCAACGCCCTAGTGTGTAGCCTAGGTTGCCCGGAAAGTAGAAATGACCACAACTTTCATACTGGTTGCAACTACTCGTTTTATATGATGGAAA
This sequence comes from Calliopsis andreniformis, assembly GCF_051401765.1. Taxonomy (NCBI): domain Eukaryota; kingdom Metazoa; phylum Arthropoda; class Insecta; order Hymenoptera; family Andrenidae; genus Calliopsis; species Calliopsis andreniformis. The sequence goes on along the minus strand of NW_027480436.1, from coordinate 3,657,558 downwards.
AACTGTTGTATTTATATTGTATTTTATGCTTCTGGCGTTCACTTCTTAGGCCCTAACTATTCGATCTGGTGGAACAACGCCCTAGGGTGAAGCCTAGGTTGCCCGGAAAGTAGAAATGACCATAACTTTTACACTGGTAGCAATTATTCGTTTTATACGATGGAAAAACTGTTCTATTTATTTTGTATTTTATGCTTCGGGCGTTGACTTCTAAGGAACTAACTGTTTGATCTGGTGGAGCAACGCCCTAGAGTGAAGCCTAGGTTGCCCGGAACGTAGAAATGACCATAACTTTCACACTGGATGCTATTATACGTTCTATACGATGGAAAAACTGTTATATTTATATTGTATCTTATGCTTCTGGCGTTGCCTTCTTAGGCCCTAACTGTTCGATCTGGTGGAACAACGCCCTAGAGTGAAGCCTAGGTTACCGTCAACGTAGAAATGACCAGTACTTTCACACTGTTTGCAGTTATTCCTGCTATACGATGGAAAAACTGTTGCATCTTTATTGTATTTTATGTTTCTGGCGTTGACTTCTAAGGCCCTAACTATTCTATCTGGCATATCAACGCCCTAGGGTGAAGCCTAGGTAGCGCGGAAAGTAGAAATGACAATAACTTTCACACTGGGTGCAATTATTCGTTTTATACGATGGAAAAGCTGTTGCATCTTCATTGTATTTTATGATTCTGGCCTTGACTTCTAAGGCCCTAACTATTCGATCTGGTGGAGCAACGCCCTAGAGTGAAGCCTAGGTTGCCCGGAACGTAGAAATGGCCATCACTTTCAAACTGGTTGCAATTAATCCTTTTATACGATGGAAAAACTGTTGTATTTTTATTGCATTTTATGCTTCGGGCATTGACTTCTAAGGCCCTAACTATTCAATCTGTTGGAGCAACGCCCTAGAGTGAAGCCTAGATTGCCCGGAACGTAGAAATGACCATAACTTTCACACTGGATGCTATTATTCGTTCTATACGATGGAAAAACTGTTATATTTATATTGTATCCTATGCTTCTGGCGTTGACTTCTTAGGCCCTAACAATTCGATCTGGTGGAACAACGCCCTAGAGTGAAGCCTAGGTTACCTGGAACGTACAAATGACCATCACTTTCACACGGGTTGCAATTATTCCTGTTATAGGATGGAAAGACTGTTGTATTTTTATTGTATTTTCTGCTTCAGGCGTTGACTTCTGAGGCCGTAGCTATTCGATGTGGTGCAAGAACGCCATAGAGTCAAGCCTAGGTTGCCCGGAACGTAGAAGTGACCATAACTTTCACAACTGGTTGCTATTATTCGATTTATACGATGGAAAAACTGTTATATTTATATTGCATTTTATGCTTCTGGCGTTGCCTTCTTAGGCCCTAACTGTTCGGTCTGGTGGAACAACGCCCTAGAGTGAAGCCTAGGTTACCCGGAACGTAGAAATTACCATAACTTTCATACCGGTAGCAATTATTCGTTTTACACGATGGAAAAACTGTTCTATTTATTTTGTATTTTATGCATCGGGCGTTGACTTCTAAGGCCCTAACTATTCAATCTGTTGGAGCAACGCCCTAGGATGAAGCCTATGTTGCGCGGAAAGTAGAAATGACAATAACTTTCACACTGGGTGCAATTATTCGTTTTATACGATGGAAAAGCTGTTGCATCATTATTGTATTTTATGCTTCTGTCGTTGACGTCTAAGGCCGTAGCTATTAGATGTGGTGGAGCTACGCACTAGAGTGACGCCTAGGTTGCCCGGAACGTGGAATGACCATTACTTTCGCAATGTTTGTGATTATTCATTTTATACGATGGAAAAACTGTTGTACTTATATTGTATTTTATGCTTCTGGCGTTGACTTCTAAGGCCCTAACTATTCGATCTGGTGGAGCAACGCGCTAGAGTGAAGCCTAGGTTGCCTGGAACGTACAAATGACCATCACTTTCACACGGGTTGCAATTATTCCTGTTATAGGACGGAAAGACTGTTGTATTTTTATTGTACTTTATGCTTCAGGCGTTGACTTCTGAGGCCGTTGCTATTCGATGTAGTGGAAGAACGCCATAGAGTGAAGCATAGGTAGCCCGGAAAGTAGAAATGACGTTAACTTTCACACTGGTTGCTATTATTCGTTCTATACGATGGAAAAACTATTATATTTATATTGTATTTTATGCTTCGGGCGTTGACTTCTAAGGCCCTAGCTGTTTGATCTGGTGGAGCAACGCCCTAGAGTGAAGCCTAGGTTGACCGGAACGTAGACATGACCATAACATTCACACTGGTTGCTATTATTCGTTTTATACAATGGAAAAACTGTTCTATTTATTTTGTACTTTATGCTTCGGGCGTTGACTCCTAAGGCCCTAACTGTTTGATCTGGTGGAGCAACGCCCTAGGCGTGAAGCCTAGGTTGCCCGGAACGTAGAAATGACCATAAATTTCACACTGGTTGCTATTATTCTTTCTATACGATGGAATAACTGTTATATTTATATAGTATCTTATGCTTCTGGCGTTGACTTCTTAGGCCCTAACAATTCGATCTGGTGGAACAACGCCCTAGAGTGATGCCTAGGTTTCCTGCAACGTACAAATGACCATCACTTTCACAAGGGTTGCAATTATTCCTGTTATAGGATGGAAAGACTGTTGTATTTTTATTGTATTTTATGCTTCTGGCGTTGCCTTCTTAGGCCCTAACTGTTCGATCTGGTGGAACAACGCCCTAGAGTGAAGCCTAGGTTACCCGGAACGTAGAAATGACCAGTACTTTCACACTGTTTGCAGTTATTCCTGCTATACGATGGAAAACCTGTTGCATCTTTATTGAATTTTATGCTTCTGGCGTTGACTTCTAAGGCCCTAACTATTCTATCTGGTGGATCAACGCCCTAGAGTGAAGCCTAGGTTGCTCCGAATGTAGAAATGACCATAACATTCACACTGGTTGAAATTGTTCGTTTTATAAGATGGAAAAACTGTTATATTTATATTGTATTTTATGCTTCTGGCGTTGTCTTCTTAGGCCGTAACTATTCGATCTGGTGGAGCAACGCCCTGGAGTGAAGCCTAGGTTGCGCGGAACGTATAATTGGCCATCACTTTCAAACTCGTTGCAATTATTCCTGTTAGATGATGGAAACGCTGTTGTAATTTTATTGCATTTTATGCTTCGGGCGTTGACTTCTGAGGCCCTAACTATTCGATCTGGTGTAGCACCGCCCTAGAGTGAAGCCTAGGTTGCCCGGAACGTAGAAATGACCCTCACTTTCAAACTGGTTGCAATTATTCCTGTCATATGATGGAAAAACTGTTGTATTTTTATTGCATTTTATCCTTCGGGCATTGACTTCTAAGGTCCTAACTATTCAATCTGTTGGAGCAACGCCCTATGGTGAAGCCTAGGTTGCGCGCAAAGTAGAAATGACAATAACTTTCACACTGGGTGCAATTATTCGTTTTATACGATGGAAAAGCTGTTGCATCATTATTGTATTTTATGCTTCTGTCGCTGACGTCTAAGGCCGTAGCTATTAGATGTGGTGGAGCAACGCACTAGAGTGACGCCTAGGTTGCCCGGAACGTGGAATGACCATTACTTTCGCAATGTTTGTAACTATTCATTTTATACGATGGAAAAACTGTTGTACTTATATTGTATTTTATGCTTCTGGCGTTGACTTCTAAGGCCCTAACTATTCGATCTGGTGGAGCAACGCGCTATAGTGAAGCCTAGGTTGCCCGGAACGTAGAAATGACCATAACTTTTACACTGGTAGCAAGTGTTCGTTTTATATCATGGAAAAACTGTTCTATTTATTTTGTATTTTATGCTTCGGGCGTTGACTTCTTAGGCCCTAACTATTCGATCTGGTGGAATAACGCCCTATGGTGAAGCCTAGGTTGACCGGAACCTAGAAATGACCATAACTTTCACAGCGGTAGCAATTATTCGTTTTACACGATGGAAAAACTGTTCTATTTATTTTGTATTTTATGCATCGGGCGTTGACTTCTAAGGCCCTAACTATTCAATCTGTTGGAGCAACGCCCTAGGGAGAAGCCTAGGTTGCCTGGAACGTACAAATGACCATCACTTTCACACGGGTTGCAATTATTCCTGTTATAGGACGGAAAGACTGTTGTATTTTTATTGTATTTTATGATTCTGGCGTTGACTTCTAAGGCCCTAACTATTCGATCTGGTGGAGCAACGCCCTAGTGTGTAGCCTAGGCTGCCCGGAAAGTAGAAATGACCACAACTTTCATACTGGTTGCAATTACTCGTTTTAAATGATGGAAAAACTGTTGTATTTATATTGTATTTTATGCTTCTGGCGTTCACTTCTTAGGCCCTAACTATTCGATCTGGTGGAACAACGCCCTAGGGTGAAGCCTAGGTTGCCCGGAAAGTAGAAATGACCATAACTTTTACACTGGTAGCAATTATTCGTTTTATAGGATGGAAAAACTGTTCTATTTATTTTGTATTTTATGCTTCGGGCGTTGACTTCTAAGGAACTAACTGTTTGATCTGGTGGAGCAACGCCCTAGAGTGAAGCCTAGGTTGCCCGGAACGTAGAAATGATCATAACTTTCACACTGGTTGCTATTATTCGTTTTATACGGTGGAGAAACTGTTATATTTATATTGTATTTTATGCTTCTGGCGTTGACTTCTTAGGCCCTAACTATTCGATCTTGTGGGACAACGCCCTGGAGTGAAGCCTAGGTTGCCTGGAACGTAGAAATGACCATCACTTTCACACGGGTTGCAATAATTCCTGTTATAGGATGGAAATACTGTTGTATTTTTATTGTATTTTATACTTTAGGCGTTGACTTCTGAGGCCGTAGCTATTCGATGCGGTGGAAGAACGACATACAGTGAAGCCTAGGTTGCCCGGAACGTAGAAATGACCATAAGTTTCATACTGGTTGCAATTATTCGTTTTATACGTTGGAAGAACTGTTAAATATATATTGCATTTTATGCTTCGGGCATAGACTTCTAAGGCCCTAACTATTCAATCTGTTGGAGCAACGCCCTAGGGTGAAGCCTAGGTTGCTCGGAAAGTAGACATGACCATAACTTTCATACTGGTTGCAATTATTCGTTTTATATGATGGAAAAGCTGTTGCATCATTAATGTATTTTATTCATCTGGGGTTGACTTCTAAGGCCCTAACTATTCTATCTGGTGGATCAACGCCCTAGAGTGAAGCCTAGGTTTCTCCGAATGTAGAAATGACCATAACATTCACACTGGTTGAAATTGTTCGTTTTATACGATGGAAAAACTGTTATATTTATATTGTATTTTATGCTTCTGGCGTTGTCTTCTTAGGCCGTAACTATTCGATCTGGTGGAGCAACGCCCTGGAGTGAAGCCTAGGTTGCGCGGAACGTAGAATTGGCCATCACTTTCAAACTCGTTGCAATTATTCCTGTTAGATGATGGAAACACTGTTGTATTTTTATTGCATTTTATGCTTCGGGCGGTGACTTCTGAGGCCCTAACTATTCGATCTGGTGGAGCACCGTCCTAGAGTGAAGCCTAGGTTGCCCGGAACGTAGAAATTACCCTCACTTTCAAACTGGTTGCAATTATTCCTGTCATATGATGGAAAAACTGTTGTATTTTTATTGCATTTTATGCTTCGGGCATTGACTTCTAAGGTCCTAACTATTCAATCTGTTGGAGCAACGCCCTAGGGTGAAGCCTAGGTTGCCCGGAAAGTAGACATGACCATAACTTTCATACTGGTTGCAATTATTCGTTTTATATGATGGAAAAGCTGTTGCATCATTAATGTATTTTATTCATCAGGGGTTGACTTGTAAGGCCCTAACTATTCGATCAGGTGGAGCAACGACCTAGAGTGAAGCCTAGGTTGCCCGGAACATAGAAATGAGCATAACTTTTACACTGGTAGCAATTATTCGTTTTATACAATGGAAAAACTGTTCTATTTATTTTGTATTTAATGCTTCGGGCGTTGTATTCTAATGCCCTAACTGTTTGATCTGGTGGAGCAACGCCCTAGAGTGAAGCCTAGGTTGCCCGGAACGTAGAAATGATCATAACTTTCACACTGGTTGCTATTATTCGTTTTATACGGTGGAGAAACTGTTATATTTATATTGTATTTTATGCTTCTGGCGTTGACTTCTTAGGCCCTAACTATTCGATCTTGTGGGACCACGCCCTGGAGTGAAGCCTAGGTTGCCTGGAACGTAGAAATGACCATCACTTTCACACGGGTTGCAATAATTCCTGTTATAGGATGGAAATACTGTTGTATTTTTATTGTATTTTATACTTCAGGCGTTGACTTCTGAGGCCGTAGCTATTCGATGCGGTGGAAGAACGACATACAGTGAAGCCTAGGTTGCCCGGAACGTATAAATGACCATAAGTTTCATACTGGTTGCAATTATTCGTTTTATACGTTGGAAGAACTGTTAAATATATATTGCATTTTATGCTTCGGGCATAGACTTCTAAGGCCCTAACTATTCAATCTGTTGGAGCAACGCCCTAGGGTGAAGCCTAGGTTGCTCGGAAAGTAGACATGACCATAACTTTCATACTGGTTGCAATTATTCGTTTTATATGATGGAAAAGCTGTTGCATCATTAATGTATTTTATTCATCTGGGGTTGACTTCTAAGGCCCTAACTATTCGATCAGGTGGAGCAACGCCCTAGAGGGAAGCCTAGGTTGCCGGGAACGTAGAAATGACCATAACTTTCACACTGGTTGCAATTATTTATTTTATACGATGGAAAAGCTGTTGTATTTATATCGTATTTTATGCTTCTGGCGTTGACTTCTTAGGCCCTAACTATTCCATCTGGTGGAACAACGCCCTAGAGTGAAGCCCAGGTTGCGCGGAACGTAGAAATGACCATAACTTTCACACTGGTAGCAATTATTCGTTTTATGCAATGGAAAAACTGTTCTATTTATTTTGTATTTAATGCTTCGGGCGTTGACTTCTAAGGCCCCAACTGTTTCATCTTGTGGAGCAACGCCCTAGAGTGAAGCCTAGGTTGCCTGGAACGTAGAAATGACCATCACTTTCACGCGGGTTGCAATTATTCCTGTTATAGGACGGAAAGACTGTTGTATTTTTATTGTATTTTATACTTCAGGCGTTGACTTCTGAGGCCGTAGCTATTCGATGTGGTGGAAGAACGCCATACAGTGAAGCCTAGGTTGCCCGGAACGTAGAAATGACCATAACTTTCACACTGGTTGCAATTATTTGTTTTATGCTATGGAAAATCTGTTGTATTTATATCGTTTTTTATGCTTCTGGCGTTGACTTCTTAGTCCCTAACTATTCCATCTGGTGGAACAACGCCCTAGGGTAGAGCCCAGATTGCGCGGAACGTAGAAATGACCATAACTTTCACACTGGTTGCTATTATTCGTTTTATACGATGGAAAAACTGTTATATTTATATTGTATTTAAGCTTCTGGCGTTGACTTCTTAGGCCGCTGCTACTCCATCTGGTGGAACAACGCCCTAGGATGAAGTCTAGGTTGCCCGGAAGGTAGAAATGACCATAACTTTCACACTGGTAGCAATTATTCGTTTTATACGATGGAAAAACTGTTCTATTTGTTTTATATTTTATGCTTCGGGCGTTGACTTCTAAGGCCCTAACTATTCGATCTGGTGGAGCAACGCCCTATAGTGAAGCCTAGGTTGCCCGGAACGTAGAAATGACCATAACTTTCACACTGGTTGCAATTATTTGTTTTATGCGATGGAAAATCTGTTGTATTTATATCGTATTTTATGCTTCTGGCGTTGACTTCTTAGGCCCTAACTATTCCATCTGGTGGAACAACGCCCTAGAGTAAAGCCCAGGTTGCGCGGAACGTAGAAATGACCATAACTTTCACACTGGTAGCAATTATTCGTTTGATACAACGGAAAAACTGTTCTATTTATTTTGTATTTAATGCTTCGGGCGTTGACTTCTAAGGCCCTAACTATTCGATCAGGTGGAGCAACGCCCTAGAGTGAAGACTAGGTTGCTCGAAATGTAGAAATGACCATAACTTTCACACTGGTTGCAATTATTCATTTTATACGATGGAAAAACTGTTGTACTTATATTGTATTTTATTCTTATGGCGTTGAATTCTAAGTCCCTAGCTATTCGATCTGGTGGAACAACGCCCTAGAGTGAAACCTAGGTTACCCGGAACGTAGAAATGTCCAGTACCTTCATACTGTTTGCAGTTATTCCTGTTATACGATGGAAAAACTTTTGCATCTTTATTGTATTTTATGCTTCTGGCGTTGACTTCTAAGGCCCTAGCTATTCGATTTGGTGGAGCACCGCCCTAGAGTGAAGCCTAGGTTGCTCGGAACGTAGAAATGACCATAACTTCCACACGGGTTGCAATTATTCGTTTTATACGATGGAAAAGCTATTGTATTTATATCGTTTTTTATGCTTCTGGCGTTGAATTCTTAGTCCCTAACTATTCCATCTGGTGGAACAACGCACTAGGGTAAAGCCCAGATTGCGCGGAACGTAGAAATGACCATAACTTTCACACTGGTAGCAATTATTCGTCTTATACGTTGGAAGAACTGTTATATTTATATTGCATTTTATGCTTCGGGCATTGACTTCTAAGGCCCTAACTATTCAATCTGTTGGAGCAACGCCCTAGGGTGAAGCCTAGGTTGCCCGGAAAGTAGACATGACCATAACTTTCATACTGGTTGCAATTATTCGTTTTATATGATGGAAAAGCTGTTGCATCATTAATGTATTTTATTCATCTGGGGTTGACTTCTAAGGCCCTAACTATTCGATCAGGTGGAGCAACGCCCTAGAGGGAAGCCTAGGTTGCCCGGAACGTAGAAATGACCATAACTTTCACACTGGTTGCAATTATTTATTTTATACGATGGAAAAGCTGTTGTATTTATATCGTATTTTATGCTTCTGGCGTTGACTTCTTAGGCCCTAACTATTCCATCTGGTGGAACAACGGCCTAGGGTAAAGCCTAGGTTGCGCGGAACGTAGAAATGACCATAACTTTCGCACTGGTAGCAATTATTCGTTTTATACGATGGAAGAACTGTTATATTTATATTGCATTTTATGCTTCGGGCATTGACTTCTAAGGCCCTAACTATTCAATCTGTTGGAGCAACGACCTAGGGTGAAGCCTAGGTTGCCCGGAAAGTAGACATGACCATAACTTTCATACTGGTTGCAATTATTCGTTTTATATGATGGAAAAGCTGTTGCATCATTAACGTATTTTATTCATCTGGGGTTGACTTCTAAAGCCCTAACTATTCGATCAGGTGGAGCACCGCCCTAGAGTGAAGCCTAGGTTGCCCGGAACATAGAAATGACCATAACTTTTACACTGATAGCAATTATACGTTTTATACAATGGAAAAACTGTTCTATTTATTTTGTATTTAATGCTTCGGGCGTTGACTTCTAAGGCCCTAACTGTTTGATCTGGTGGAGCAACGCCCTAGAGTGAAGCCTAGGTTGCCTGGAACGTAGAAATGACCATCACTTTCACACGGGTTGCAATCATTCCTGTTATAGGATGGAAATACTGTTGTATTTTTATTGTATTTTATACTTCAGGCGTTGACTTCTGAGGCCGTAGCTATTCGATGTGGTGGAAGAACGCCATACAGTGAAGCCTAGGTTGCCAGAAACGTAGAAATGACCATAACTTTCACACTGCTTGCAATTATTTGTTTTATACGATGGAAAAGCTGTTGTATTTATATCGTATTTTATGCTTCTGGCGTTGACTTATTAGGCCCTAACTATTCCATCTGGTGGAACAACGCCCTAGAGTAAAGCCCAGGTTGCGCGGAACGTAGAAATGACCATAACTTTCACACTGGTAGCAATTATTCGTTTGATACAATGGAAAAACTGTTCTATTTATTTTGTATTTAATGCTTCGGGCGTTGACTTCTAAGGCCCTAACTATTCGATCAGGTGGAGCAACGCCCTAGAGTGAAGCCTAGGTTGTTCGAAATATAGAAATGACCATAACTTTCTCACTGGTTGTTATCATTCGTTTTATATGGTGGAAAAACTGTTGTATTTATATTGTATTTTATGCTTCTGGAGTTCACTTCTTAGGCCCTAACTATTCGATCTGGTGGAACAACGGCCTAGGGTGAAGCCTACGTTGCCCAGAACGTAGAAATGACCATAACTTTTTCACTGGTAGCGATTATTCGTTTTATACAATGGAAAAACTGTTCTATTTATTTTGTATTTAATGCTTCGGGCGTTGACTTCTAAGGCCCCAACTGTTTGATCAGGTGGAGCAACGCCCTAGAGTGAAGCCTAGGTTGCCTGGAACGTAGAAATGACCATCACTTTCACACGGGTTGCAATTATTCCTGTTATAGGATGGAAAGACTGTTGTATTTTTATTGTATTTTATACTTCAGGCGCTGACTTCTGAGGCCGTAGCTATTCGATGTGGTGGAGGAACGCCATAGAGTGAAGCCTAGGCAGCCTGGATCGTAGAAATGTCCAGATCTTTCACACTGTTTGCAATTTTTCGTTTTATACGATGGAAAAACTGTTCTATTTATTTTGTATTTAATGCTTCGGGCGTTGACTTCTAAGGCCCTAACTGTTTGATCTGGTGGAGCAACACCCTAGAGTGAAGCCTAGGTTGCCTGGAACGTAGAAATGACCATCACTTTCACACGGGTTGCAATCATTCCTGTTATAGGATGGAAATACTGTTGTATTTTTATTGTATTTTATACTTCAGGCGTTGACTTCTGAGGCCGTAGCTATTCGATGCGGTGGAAGAACGACATACAGTGAAGCCTAGGTTGCCCGGAACGTAGAAATGACCATAAGGTTCATACTGGTTGCAATTATTCGTTTTATACGATGGAAAAACTGTTGGATTTATATTGTATTTTACGCTTCTGGCGTTCACTTCTTAGGCCCTAACTAATCGATCTGGTGGTACAACGCCCTGGAGTGAAGCCTAGGTTGCCCGGAACGTAGAAATGACCACTACTATCACACTGGTTGCATATTATTCCTGCTACACGATGGAAAAGCTGTTGCATTTTTATTGCATTTTATGGTTCTGGCGTTCACTTCTTAGGCCCTAACTATTCGATCTGGTGGGACAACGGCCTAGGGTGAAGCCTAGGTTGCCCGGAACGTAGAAATGACCATAAGTTTCATACTGGTTGCAATTATTCGTTTTATACGATGGAAAAACTGTTGTATTTATATTGTATTTTATGCTTCGGGCGTTGACTTCTAAGGCCGTAACTATTCGATCTGGTGGAGCAACGCCCTAGAGTGCAGCCTAGATTGCCCGGAACGTAGAAATGACCATAACTTTCACACTGGTTGCTATCATTCGTTTTATATGATGGAAAAACTGTTATATTTATATTGTATTTTATGCTTCTGGCGTTCACTTCTTAGGCCCTAACTATTCGATCTGGTGGAACAACGGCCTAGGGTGAAGCCTAGGTTGCCCAGAACGTAGAAATGACCATAACTTCCACACTGGTTGCAATTATTCGTTTTATACGATGGAAAAGCTGTTGTATTTATATTGTATTTTATGCTTCTGGCGTTCACTTCTTAGGCCCTAACTATTCGATCTGGTGGAACAACGTCCTAGGGTGAAGCCTAGGTTGCCCAGAACGTAGAAATGACCATAACTTTTACACTGGTAGCAATTATTCATTTTATACGATAGAAAAGCTGTTGTATTTATATCGTATTTTATGCTTCTGGCGTTTACTTCTAAGGACCTAACTATTCGATCTGGTGGAGCAACGCCCTAGAGTGAAGCCTAGGTTGCTCGGACTGTAGAAATGACCATAACTTTCACACCGGTTGCAATTATTCGTTTTATACGATGAAAAAACTGTTGCATCTTTATCGTATTTTGTGCTTCTGGCGTTGACTTCTTAGGCCGTAACTATTCGATCTGGTGGAGCACCGCCCTGGAGTGAAACCTAGGTTGCCCGGAACGTATAAATGACCACTACTATCACACTGGTTGCAAATTATTCCTGCTATACGATGGAAAAGCTGTTGTATTTTTATTGCATTTTATGCTTCGGGCATTGACTTCTAAGGCTCTAACTATTCAATCTGTTGGAGCAACGCCCTAGGGTGAAGCCTAGGTTGCCCGGTACGTATAAATGTCCATAAGTTTCATACTGGTTGCAATTATTCGTTTTATACGATGGAAAAGCTGTTGTATTTATATTGTATTTTATGCTACTGGTGTTGACTTCTGAGGCCGTTGCTATTCGATGTGGTGGAAGAACGCCATAGAGTGAAGCCTAGGTAGCCCGGATGGTAGAAATGTCCATATCTTTCACACTGTTTGCAATTTTTCGTTTTATACGATGGAAAAGCTGTTGTATTTATATCGTATTTAATGCTTCTGGCGTTGACTTCTAAGGACCTAACCATTCGGTCTGGTGGAGCAACGCCCTAGAGTGAAGCCTAGGTTGCTCGGACTGTAGAAATGACCATAACTTTCACACTGGTTGCAATTATTCGTTTTATACGATGCAAACGCTGTTGTATTTATATCGTATTTTATGCTTCTGGCGTTTACTTCTAAGGACCTATCTATTCGATCTGGTGCAGCAACGCCCTAGAGTGAATCCTAGGTTGCTCGGAATGTAGAACTGACCATAACTTTCACACTGGTTGCAATTATTCGTTTTATGCGATGGAAACGCTGTTGTATTTATATTGTACTTTATGCCTCTGGCGTTGACTTCTAAGGCCGTAGCTACTAGATGTGGTGGAGCAACGCCCTAGAGTGACGCCTAGGGTGCTCGGAACGTTGAAATGACCATTACTTTCACACTGGTTGCAATTATTCGTTTTATACGATGGAAAAGCTGTTGTATTTATATCGTATTTTATGCTTCTGGCGTTGACTTCTTAGGCCGTAACTATTCGGTCTGGTGGAGCAACGCCCTGGAGTGACACCTAGGTTGCCCAGAACGTAGAATTGGCCATCACTTTCAAACTTGTTGCAATTATTCCTGTTATATGATGGAAACACTGTTGTATTTTTTTTGCATTTTAAGGTTCGGACGTTGACTTCTAAGGCCCTAACTATTCAATCCGTTGGAGCAACGCCCTAGGGTGAAGCCTAGGTTGCTCGGAATGTAGAAATGACCATATGCATCATACTGGTTGCAATTATTTGTTTCATACGATGGAAAAACTGTTGTATTTATATTGTATTTTATGCTTCAGGCGTTGACTTCTAAGCCACTAACTATTCGATCTGGTGGAGCAACGCCCTAGAGTGAAGCCTAGGTTGCCCGGAACGCAGAATTGGCCATCACTTTCAAACTGGTCGAAATTATTCGTTTTATACGATGGAAGAACTGTTATATTTATATTGCATTTTATGCTTCGGGCATTGACTTCTAAGGCCCTAACTATTCAATCTGTTGGAGCAACGACCTAGGGTGAAGCCTAGGTTGCCCGGAAAGTAGACATGACCATAACTTTCATACTGGTTGCAATTATTCGTTTTATATGATGGAAAAGCTGTTGCATCATTAACGTATTTTATTCATCTGGGGTTGACTTCTAAAGCCCTAACTATTCGATCAGGTGGAGCACCGCCCTAGAGTGAAGCCTAGGTTGCCCGGAACATAGAAATGACCATAACTTTTACACTGATAGCAATTATACGTTTTATACGATGGAAAAACTGTTCTATTTATTTTGTATTTAATGCTTCGGGCGTTGACTTCTAAGGCCCTAACTGTTTGATCTGGTGGAGCAACGCCCTAGAGTGAAGCCTAGGTTGCCTGGAACGTAGAAATGACCATCACTTTCACACGGGTTGCAATCATTCCTGTTATAGGATGGAAATACTGTTGTATTTTTATTGTATTTTATACTTCAGGCGTTGACTTCTGAGGCCGTAGCTATTCGATGTGGTGGAAGAACGCCATACAGTGAAGCCTAGGTTGCCCGGAACGTAGAAATGACCATAACTTTCACACTGCTTGCAATTATTTGTTTTATACGATGGAAAAGCTGTTGTATTTATATCGTATTTTATGCTTCTGGCGTTGACTTCTTAGGCCCTAACTATTCCATCTGGTGGAACAACGCCCTAGAGTAAAGCCCAGGTTGCGCGGAACGTAGAAATGACCATAACTTTCACACTGGTAGCAATTATTCGTTTGATACAATGGAAAAACTGTTCTATTTATTTTGTATTTAATGCTTCGGGCGTTGACTTCTAAGGCCCTAACTATTCGATCAGGTGGAGCAACGCCCTAGAGTGAAGCCTAGGTTGTTCGAAATATAGAAATGACCATAACTTTCTCACTGGTTGCAATTATTTGTTTCATACGATGGAAAAACTGTTGTATTTATATTGTATTTTATGCTTCAGGCGTTGACTTCTAAGGCACTAACTATTCGATCTGGTGGAGCAACGCCCTAGAGTGAAGCCTAGGTTGCCCGGAACGCAGAATTGGCCATCACTTTCAAACTGGTCGAAATTATTCGTGTTATATGATGGTAACACTGTTGTATTTTTTTTTGCATTTTATGGTTCGGGCGTAGACTTCTAAGGCCCTAACTATTCAATCTGTTGGAGCAACGCCCTAGGGTGAAGCCTAGGTTGCTCGGAAAGTAGAAATGACCATAAGTTTCATACTGGTTGCAATTATTCGTTCTATACGATGGAAAACTGTTGTATTTATATTGTATTCTATGCTTCTGGCGTTGACTTCTAAGCCACTAACTATTCGATCTGGTGGAGCAACGCCCTAGAGTGAAGCCTAGGTTGCCCGGAAAGTAGAAATGACCATCGGTTTCATACTGGTTGCAATGATTCGTTTTATACGATGGAAAAGCTGTTGTATTTATATCGTATTTTATGCTTCTGGCGTTTACTTCTAAGGACCTAACTATTCGATCTGGTGGAGCAACGCCCTAGAGTGAAGCCTAGGTTCCTCGGAATGTGGAAATGGCCATAACTTTCACACTGGTTGCAATTATTCGTTTTATACGATGGAAACGCTGTTGTATTTATATTGTATTTTATGCCTCTGGCGTTGACTTCTAAGGCCGTAGCTATTAGATGTGGTGGAGCAACGCCCTAGAGTGACGCCTAGGGTGCTCGGAACGTAGAAATGACCATTACTTTCACACTGGTTGCAATTACTCGTTTTACACTATGGAAAAGCTGTTGTGTTTATATCGTATTTTATGCTTCTTGCGTTGACTTCTTAGGCCGTAACTATTCGGTCTGGTGGAGCAACGCCCTGAACTGAAACCTTGGTTGCCCGGAACGTAGAATTGGCCATCACTTTCAAACTGGTTGCAATTATTCCTGTTATATGATGGAAACACTGTTGTATTTTTATTGCATTTTATGCTTCGGGCGTTGACTTCTAAGGCCCTAACTATTCAATCCGTTGGAGCAACGCCCTAGGGTGAGGCCTAGCTTGCTCGGAAAGTAGAAATGACCATAAGTTTCATACTGGTTGCAATTATTCGTTTTATACGGTGGAAAAGCTGTTGTATTTATATCGTATTTTATGCTTCTGGCGTTGACTTCTTGGGCCGTAACTATTCGGTCTGGTGGAGCAACGCCCTGGAGTGAAACCTAGGTTGCCTGGAACGTAGAATTGGCCATCACATTCAAACTGGTTGCAGTTATTCCTGTTATATGATGGAAACGCTGTTGTATTTTTTTTGCATTTTATGGTTCGGGTGTTGACTTCTAAGGCCCTAACTATTCAATCCGTTGGAGCAACGCCCTAGGGTGAAGCCTAGGTTGCTCGGAAAGTAGAAATGACCATAAGTTTCATACTGGTTGCAATTATTTGTTTTATACGATGGAAAAACTGTTGTATTCATATTGTATTTTATGCTTCTGGCGTTGACTTCTAAGGCACTAACTATTCGATCTGGTGGAGCAACGCCCTAGAGTGAAGCATAGGTTGCCCGGAACGTAGAATTGGCCATCACTTTCAAACTGGTTGCAATTATTCCTGTTATATGATGGAAACACTGTTGTATTTTTTTTGCATTTTATGGTTCGGGCGCTGTCTTCTAAGGCCCTAAGTAATCAATCTGTTGGAGCAACGCCCTAGGGTGTGGCCTAGGTTTCTCGGAAAGTAGAAATTTCCATAAGCTTCACACTGGTTGCAATTATTCGTTTTATACGATGGAAAAACTGTTGTATTTATATTGTATTTTATGCTTCTGGCGTCGACTTCTAAGCCACTAACTATTCGATCTGGTGGAGCAACGCAATAGAGTGAAGCCTAGGTTGCCCGGAACGTAGAACTGGCCATCACTTTCAAACTGGTTGCAATTATTCCTGTTATATGATGGATACACTGTTGTATTTTTATTGCATTTTATGCTTCGGGCGTTGACTTCTAAGGTCCTAACCATTCAATCTGTTGGAGCAACGCCCTAGGGTGAAGCCTAGGTAGCTCGGAAAGTAGAAATGACCATAAGTTTCATACTGGTTGCAATTACTCGTTTTATACTATGGAAAAGCTGTTGTGTTTATATCGTATTTTATGCTTCTGGCGTTGACTTCTTAGGCCGTAACTATTCGGTCTGGTGGAGCAACGCCCTGAACTGAAACCTTGGTTGCCCGGAACGTAGAATTGGCCATCACTTTCAAACTGGTTGCAATTATTCCTGTTATATGATGGAAACACTGTTGTATTTTTTTTGCATGTTATGGTTCGGGCGTTGACTTCTAAGGCCCTAGCTATTCGATCTGTTGGAGCAACGTCCTAGGGTGAAGCCTAGGTTGCTCGGAAAGTAGAAATGAACATAAGTTTCATTCTGGTTGCAATTATTCGTTTTATACGATGGAAAAACTGTTGTATTTATATTGTATTTTATGCTTCTGGCGTTGACTTCTAAGGCACTAACTATTGGATCTGTTGGAGCAACGCCCTAGGGTGAAGCCTAGGTTGCTCGGAAAGTAGAAATGACCATAAGTTTCATACTGGTTGCAATTATACGTTTTATACGATGGAAAAGCTGTTGTATTTATATCGTATTTTATGCTTCTGGCGTTGACTTCTTAGGCCGTAACTATTCCGTCTGGTGGAGCAACGCCCTGGTCTGAAACCTAGGTTGCCCGGAACGTAGAATTGGCCATCACTTTCAAACTGGTTGCAATTATTCCTGTTATATGATGGAAACACTGTTGTATTTTTTTTGCATGTTATGGTTCGGGCGTTGACTTCTAAGGCCCTAGCTATTCAATCTGTTGGAGCAACGTCCTAGGGTGAAGCCTAGGCTGCTCGGAAAGTAGAAATGACCATAAGTTTCATACTGGTTGCAATTATTCGTTTTATACGATGGAAAAACTGTTGTATTTATAGAGTATTTTATGCATCTGGCGTTGACTTCTAAGGCCATAGCTATTCGATCTAGTGGAGCAACGCCCTAGAGTGAAGCCTAGGTTGCCCGGAAAGGAGAAATGACCATCACGTTCAAACTGGTTGCAATTAATCCTTTTATACGATGGAAAAGCTGTTGTATTTATATCGTATTCTATGCTTCTGGCGTTTACTTCTAAGGACCTAACTATTCGATCTGGTGGAGCAACGCCCTAGAGTGAAGCCTAGGTTCCTCGGAATGTGGAAATGGCCATAACTTTCACACTGGTTGCAATTATTCGTTTTATACGATGGAAACGCTGTTGTATTTATATTGTATTTTATGCCTCTGGCGTTGACTTCTAAGGCCGTAGCTATTAGATGTGGTGGAGCAACGCCCTAGAGTGACGCCTAGGGTGCTCGGAACGTAGAAATGACCATTACTTTCACACTGGTTGCAATTACTCGTTTTACACAATGGAAAAGCTGTTGTGTTTATATCGTATTTTATGCTTCTTGCGTTGACTTCTTAGGCCGTAACTATTCGGTCTGGTGGAGCAACGCCCTGAACTGAAACCTTGGTTGCCCGGAACGTAGAATTGGCCATCACTTTCAAACTGGTTGCAATTATTCCTGTTATATGATGGAAACACTGTTGTATTTTTATTGCATTTTATGCTTCGGGCGTTGACTTCTAAGGCCCTAACTATTCAATCCGTTGGAGCAACGCCCTAGGGTGAGGCCTAGCTTGCTCGGAAAGTAGAAATGACCATAAGTTTCATACTGGTTGCAATTATTCGTTTTATGCGGTGGAAAAGCTGTTGTATTTATATCGTATTTTATGCTTCTGGCGTTGACTTCTTGGGCCGTAACTATTCGGTCTGGTGGAGCAACGCCCTGGAGTGAAACCTAGGTTGCCCGGAACGTAGAATTGGCCATCACTTTCAAACTGGTTGCAGTTATTCCTGTTATATGATGGAAACGCTGTTGTATTTTTTTTGCATTTTATGGTTCGGGTGTTGACTTCTAAGGCCCTAACTATTCAATCCGTTGGAGCAACGCCCTAGGGTGAAGCCTAGGTTGCTCGGAAAGTAGAAATGACCATAAGTTTCATACTGGTTGCAATTATTTGTTTTATACGATGGAAAAACTGTTGTATTCATATTGTATTTTATGCTTCTGGCGTTGACTTCTAAGGCACTAACTATTCGATCTGGTGGAGCAACGCCCTAGAGTGAAGCATAGGTTGCCCGGAACGTAGAATTGGCCATCACTTTCAAACTGGTTGCAATTATTCCTGTTATATGATGGAAACACTGTTGTATTTTTTTTGCATTTTATGGTTCGGGCGCTGTCTTCTAAGGCCCTAACTAATCAATCTGTTGGAGCAACACCCTAGGGTGAGGCCTAGGTTGCTCGGAAAGTAGAAATTTCCATAAGCTTCACACTGGTTGCAATTATTCGTTTTATACGATGGAAAAACTGTTGTATTTATATTGTATTTTATGCTTCTGGCGTTGACCTCTAAGCCACTAACTATTCGATCTGGTGGAGCAACGCAATAGAGTGAAGCCTAGGTTGCCCGGAACGTAGAACTGGCCATCACTTTCAAACTGGTTGCAATTATTCCTGTTATATGATGGATACACTGTTGTATTTTTATTGCATTTTATGCTTCGGGCGTTGACTTCTAAGGTCCTAACCATTCAATCTGTTGGAGCAACGCCCTAGGGTGAAGCCTAGGTAGCTCGGAAAGTAGAAATGACCATAAGTTTCATACTGGTTGCAATTACTCGTTTT
Source organism: Calliopsis andreniformis (assembly GCF_051401765.1). NCBI lineage: Eukaryota > Metazoa > Arthropoda > Insecta > Hymenoptera > Andrenidae > Calliopsis > Calliopsis andreniformis. The sequence goes on along the minus strand of NW_027480436.1, from coordinate 3,638,313 downwards.
ATACTATGGAAAAGCTGTTGTGTTTATATCGTATTTTATGCTTCTGGCGTTGACTTCTTAGGCCGTAACTATTCGGTCTGGTGGAGCAACGCCCTGAACTGAAACCTTGGTTGCCCGGAACGTAGAATTGGCCATCACTTTCAAACTGGTTGCAATTATTCCTGTTATATGATGGAAACACTGTTATATTTTTTTTGCATGTTATGGTTCGGGCGTTGACTTCTAAGGCCCTAGCTATTCAATCTGTTGGAGCAACGTCCTAGGGTGAAGCCTAGGTTGCTCGGAAAGTAGAAATGAACATAAGTTTCATTCTGGTTGCAATTATTCGTTTTATACGATGAAAAAACTGTTGTATTTATATTGTATTTTATGCTTCTGGCGTTGACTTCTAAGGCACTAACTATTCGATCTGGTGGAGCAACGCCCTAGAGTGAAGCCTAGGTTGCCCGGAAGGTAGAATTGGCCATCACTTTCAAACTGGTTGCAATTATTCGTTTTATACGATGGAAAAGCTGTTGTATTTATATTGTATTTTATGCTTCTGGCGTTGACTTCTAAGGCCCTAACTATTCGATCTGGTGGAGCCACGCCCTAGAGTGAAGCCCAGGTTGCCCGGAACGTAGAATTGGCCATCACTTTCAAACTGGTTGCAATTATTCCTGTTATATGATGGAAACACTGTTGTATTTTTATTGCATTTTATGCTTCGGGCGTTGACTTCTAAGGCCCTAACTATTCAATCCGTTGGAGCAACGCCCTAGGGTGAGGCCTAGCTTGCTCGGAAAGTAGAAATGACCATAAGTTTCATACTGGTTGCAATTATTCGTTTTATACGGTGGAAAAGCTGTTGTATTTATATCGTATTTTATGCTTCTGGCGTTGACTTCTTGGGCCGTAAATATTCGGTCTGGTGGAGCAACGCCCTGGAGTGAAACCTAGGTTGCCCGGAACGTAGAATTGGCCATCACTTTCAAACTGGTTGCAGTTATTCCTGTTATATGATGGAAACGCTGATGTATTTTTTTTGCATTTTATGGTTCGGGTGTTGACTTCTAAGGCCCTAACTATTCAATCCGTTGGAGCAACGCCCTAGGGTGAAGCCTAGGTTGCTCGGAAAGTAGAAATGACCATAAGTTTCATACTGGTTGCAATTATTTGTTTTATACGATGGAAAAACTGTTGTATTCATATCGTATTTTATGCTTCTGGCGTTGACTTCTAAGGCACTAACTATTCGATCTGGTGGAGCAACGCCCTAGAGTGAAGCATAGGTTGCCCGGAACGTAGAATTGGCCATCACTTTCAAACTGGTTGCAATTATTCCTGTTATATGATGGAAACACTGTTGTATTTTTTTTGCATTTTATGGTTCGGGCGCTGTCTTCTAAGGCCCTAACTAATCAATCTGTTGGAGCAACGCCCTAGGGTGATGCCTAGGTTGCTCGGAAAGTAGAAATTTCCATAAGCTTCACACTGGTTGCAATTATTCGTTTTATACGATGGAAAAACTGTTGTATTTATATTGTATTTTATGCTTCTGGCGTTGGCTTCTAAGCCACTAACTATTCGATCTGGTGGAGCAACGCAATAGAGTGAAGCCAAGGTTGCCCGGAACGTAGAATTGGCCATCACTTTCAAACTGGTTGCAATTATTCCTGTTATATGATGGATACACTGTTGTATTTTTATTGCATTTTATGCTTCGGGCGTTGACTTCTAAGGTCCTAACCATTCAATCTGTTGGAGCAACGCCCTAGGGTGAAGCCTAGGTAGCTCGGAAAGTAGAAATGACCATAAGTTTCATACTGGTTGCAGTTATTCGTTTTATACGATGGAAAAACTGTTGTATTTATATTGTATTTTATGCTTCTGGCGTTGACTTCTAAGGCACTAACTATTCGATCCGGTGGAGCGACGCCCTAGAGTGAAGCCTAGGTTGACCGGAACATAGAATTGGCCATAACTTTCAAACTGGTTGCAATTATTCCTGTTATATGATGGATACACTGTTGTATTTTTATTGTATTTTATGCTTCGGGCGTTGACTTCTAAGGCCCTAGCTATTCAATCTGTTGGAGCAACGTCCTAGGGTGAAGCCTAGGTTGCTCGGAAAGTAGAAATGAACATAAGTTTCATTCTGGTTGCAATTATTCGTTTTATACGATGGAAAAACTGTTGTATTTATATTGTATTTTATGCTTCTGGCGTTGACTTCTAAGGCACTAACTATTCGATCTGGTGGAGCCACGCCCTAGAGTGAAGCCCAGGTTGCCCGGAACGTAGAATTGGCCATCACTTTCAAACTGGTTAAAATTATTCCTGTTATATGATGGAAACACTGTTGTATTTTTGTTGCATTTTATGCTTCGGGCGTTGACTTCTAAGGCCCTAACTATTCAATCCGTTGGAGCAACGCCCTAGGGTGAGGCCTAGCTTGCTCGGAAAGTAGAAATGACCATAAGTTTCATACTGGTTGCAATTATTCGTTTTATACGGTGGAAAAGCAGTTGTATTTATATCGTATTTTATGCTTCTGGCGTTGACTTCTTGGGCCGTAACTATTCGGTCTGGTGGAGCAACGCCCTGGAGTGAAACCTAGGTTGCCCGGAACGTAGAATTGGCCATCACTTTCAAACTGGTTGCAGTTATTCCTGTTATATGATGGAAACGCTGTTGTATTTTTTTTGCATTTTATGGTTCGGGTGTTGACTTCTAAGGCCCTAACTATTCAATCCGTTGGAGCAACGCCCTAGGGTGAAGCCTAGGTTGCTCGGAAAGTAGAAATGACCATAAGTTTCATACTGGTTGCAATTATTTGTTTTATACGATGGAAAAACTGTTGTATTCATATTGTATTTTATGCTTCTGGCGTTGACTTCTAAGGCACTAACTATTCGATCTGGTGGAGCAACGCCCTAGAGTGAAGCACAGGTTGCCCGGAACGTAGAATTGGCCATCACTTTCAAACTGGTTGCAATTATTCCTGTTATATGATGGATACACTGTTGTATTTTTATTGCATTTTATGCTTCGGGCGTTGACTTCTAAGGTCCTAACCATTCAATCTGTTGGAGCAACGCCCTAGGGTGAAGCCTAGGTAGCTCGGAAAGTAGAAATGACCATAAGTTTCATACTGGTTGCAGTTATTCGTTTTATACGATGGAAAAACTGTTGTATTTATATTGTATTTTATGCTTCTGGCGTTGACTTCTAAGGCACTAACTATTCGATCCGGTGGAGCGACGCCCTAGAGTGAAGCCTAGGTTGACCGGAACATAGAATTGGCCATCGCTTTCAAACTGGTTGCAATTATTCCTGTTATATGATGGATACACTGTTGTATTTTTATTGTATTTTATGCTTCGGGCGTTGACTTCTAAGGCCCTAGCTATTCAATCTGTTGGAGCAACGTCCTAAGGTGAAGCCTAGGTTGCTCGGAAAGTAGAAATGAACATAAGTTTCATTCTGGTTGCAATTATTCGTTTTATACGATGGAAAAACTGTTGTATTTATATTGTATTTTATGCTTCTGGCGTTGACTTCTAAGGCACTAACTATTCGATCTGGTGGAGCAACGCCCTAGAGTGAAGCCTAGGTTGCCCGGAAGGTAGAATTGGCCATCACTTTCAAACTGGTTGCAATTATTCGTTTTATACGATGGAAAAGCTGTTGTATTTATATTGTATTTTATGCTTCTGGCGTTGACTTCTAAGGCACTAACTATTGGATCTGGTGGAGCCACGCCCTAGAGTGAAGCCCAGGTTGCCCGGAACGTAGAATTGGCCATCACTTTCAAACTGGTTGCAATTATTCCTGTTATATGATGGAAACACTGTTGTATTTTTATTGCATTTTATGCTTCGGGCGTTGACTTCTAAGGCCCTAACTATTCAATCCGTTGGAGCAACGCCCTAGGGTGAGGCCTAGCTTGCTCGGAAAGTAGAAATGACCATAAGTTTCATACTGGTTGCAATTATTCGTTTTATACGGTGGAAAAGCTGTTGTATTTATATCGTATTTTATGCTTCTGGCGTTGACTTCTTGGGCCGTAACTATTCGGTCTGGTGGAGCAACGCCCTGGAGTGAAACCTAGGTTGCCCGGAACGTAGAATTGGCCATCACTTTCAAACTGGTTGCAGTTATTCCTGTTATATGATGGAAACGCTGTTGTATTTTTTTTGCATTTTATGGTTCGGGTGTTGACTTCTAAGGCCCTAACTATTCAATCCGTTGGAGCAACGCCCTAGGGTGAAGCCTAGGTTGCTCGGAAAGTAGAAATGACCATAAGTTTCATACTGGTTGCAATTATTTGTTTTATACGATGGAAAAACTGTTGTATTCATATTGTATTTTATGCTTCTGGCGTTGACTTCTAAGGCACTAACTATTCGATCTGGTGGAGCAACGCCCTAGAGTGAAGCATAGGTTGCCCGGAACGTAGAATTGGCCATCACTTTCAAACTGGTTGCAATTATTCCTGTTATATGATGGAAACACTGTTGTATTTTTTTTGCATTTTATGGTTCGGGCGCTGTCTTCTAAGGCCCTAACTAATCAATCTGTTGGAGCAACGCCCTAGGGTGATGCCTAGGTTGCTCGGAAAGTAGAAATTTCCATAAGCTTCACACTGGTTGCAATTAATCGTTTTATACGATGGAAAAACTGTTGTATTTATATTGTATTTTATGCTTCTGGCGTTGGCTTCTAAGCCACTAACTATTCGATCTGGTGGAGCAACGCAATAGAGTGAAGCCAAGGTTGCCCGGAACGTAGAATTGGCCATCACTTTCAAACTGGTTGCAATTATTCCTGTTATATGATGGATACACTGTTGTATTTTTATTGCATTTTATGCTTCGGGCGTTGACTCCTAAGGTCCTAACCATTCAATCTGTTGGAGCAACGCCCTAGGGTGAAGCCTAGGTAGCTCGGAAAGTAGAAATGACCATAAGTTTCATACTGGTTGCAGTTATTCGTTTTATACGATGGAAAAACTGTTGTATTTATATTGTATTTTATGCTTCTGGCGTTGACTTCTAAGGCACTAACTATTCGATCCGGTGGAGCGACGCCCTAGAGTGAAGCCTAGGTTGACCGGAACATAGAATTGGCCATCGCTTTCAAACTGGTTGCAATTATTCCTGTTATATGATGGATACACTGTTGTATTTTTATTGTATTTTATGCTTCGGGCGTTGACTTCTAAGGCCCTAGCTATTCAATCTGTTGGAGCAACGTCCTAGGGTGAAGCCTAGGTTGCTCGGAAAGTAGAAATGAACATAAGTTTCATACTGGTTGCAATTATTCGTTTTATACGATGGAAAAACTGTTGTATTTATATTGTATTTTATGCTTCTGGCGTTGACTTCTAAGGCACTAACTATTCGATCTGGTGGAGCAACGCCCTAGAGTGAAGCCTAGGTTGCCCGGAAGGTAGAATTGGCCATCACTTTCAAACTGGTTGCAATTATTCGTTTTATACGATGGAAAAGCTGTTGTATTTATATTGTATTTTATGCTTCTGGCGTTGACTTCTAAGGCACTAACTATTCGATCTGGTGGAGCCACGCCCTAGAGTGAAGCCCAGGTTGCCCGGAACGTAGAATTGGCCATCACTTTCAAACTGGTTGCAATTATTCCTGTTATATGGTGGAAACACTGTTGTATTTTTATTGCATTTTATGCTTCGGGCGTTGACTTCTAAGGACCTAACTATTCAATCCGTTGGAGCAACGCCCTAGGGTGAGGCCTAGCTTGCTCGGAAAGTAGAAATGACCATAAGTTTCATACTGGTTGCAATTATTCGTTTTATACGGTGGAAAAGCTGTTGTATTTATATCGTATTTTATGCTTCTGGCGTTGACTTCTTGGGCCGTAACTATTCGGTCTGGTGGAGCAAGGCCCTGGAGTGAAACCTAGGTTG